>NC_037674.1:57721564-57784316 GCF_003255815.1 Theropithecus gelada
ATATATATATATATATATATATATATATATATATATATATATATATATATTAGCCCAGGCATGGTGGCAGGCACCTGTAGTCCCAGCTACTTGGGAGGCTGAGGCAGGAGAATGGCATGGACCTGGGAGGCGGAGCTTGCAGTGAGTCAAGAACCACTGCACTCCAGCCTGAGCAACAAAGCGAGACTCTGCCTAAAAAAAAAAAATAAAATAAAATAAAAAAAGTTTACTTCTAGGGATTACCTATGTATTAGGATTTTCTAGAGAAACACAAACAACGGGATATGTACACATAGAAAGAGATTATTATAAAGAGTTGGTTCGAGCGATGATGGAGGCTGGCAAATCCAAAGTCTGCAGGATAGGTTTGGAGGCTGGAGACCAAGGAAGAGCTGATGTTACAATTGAAGCTCAAAGCCCATCTGCTGCAGAATTCCCTCTTGCTCAGGGAAGGTCAGTCTTTCATTCTCTTTGAGCCTTTGACTGATTGGATGAGTGCAAGCCATATTATGGAGGACAACCTGCTTTACTCAAATTCCCCCAATTTAAATATAAATTTCATCTGGAAACATAATTGCAGAAACATCCAGAATAATCTTTGACCAAATATTGGCACTGTGGCCCAGCCACGTTGACATATAAAATTAACCATCACAGCCTGATTATTGGAAATAACCTAAATACTCCTAAGTGGTATTAAATGGGCAAATAATAATAGCTGGTAGAATATTATGTAGCTACTAAAAATAAAAAATAAATGTTAACTGAAAGCTACCTATAAAATAAGATTTTATGAAGAAAAGCAGAGTAGAAATGTGCATATTTACAAAGATATCCCATAGCCTGCCAAAAACAAATGTGCGTGCCAACAGTGAGTAGAAGAAAGTCTAGGAAAAAAAATTGGGAGTCGTCAGGATGAGGGTATAAAGTTTCTAAAATTTATAATAAAATATTTCTGCAATTATGATAATACAAATTGATGTCTCAATCATATGTTTATAATTTCTGTTATGCCCTATAAAATTATTATTAAGCAATCCCTTGAAAAATATTTACAGGCTCTAAGTATTAGGTTGAAATCAATAAAACTTCCATACCTAAATTGGCGAAGGATGTTCCAAACTTTCTTATTTCTCTTTAAAAATAAGTACCAATTCAAAGAGATTAGATGCATTTATTTGAATATGTTCTTTTTGATAAGGGTCTTAGTGATCCCAGGGATAAAAAGAACAAAGGAAAGGCATTCACACAGCTGGCTATCTGCTTTTAGAGAAATCCCAAGCCTGATAATTATATAAGACTCGAAAAGAAATCTTCTGAAGTTCTCCTCTCGCCTTATCTTTCCATTCTCTGATAAAACCGTCTAGTTAGAGAAAGTAGCAAAGTATTCACTTCTGAGTACAAGGAGTAACATAGATTCCAAACAACACTTATTTGCAAGAATAAAAACTCCATTTTAAGAGAGCAGGGTATTCTCAATTATTTTCCCTATCCACAGGTATTATGGTCTGAATTTGTGTGTTCCCCAAACCAGCCAAACTCACAGGTTGAAATCGTTATTCTCAATGTGAATGTATTAGGAGGTGGGGCCTTTGAGAGGTGATTAATATCATGAGGGTGAAGCCCTCATGCACGTGATTAGTGCCCTTATAAAATAGGCCCCAGAGAGCTCCTTCTCCTCTTCCACCATGTGGTGATGCAGCAAGAAGACAGGCTCTATCAACCAGGAAAAGGGACCTCACCAAACCCAAAATCTGCCAGTGCCTTGATCTTCGACTTGCCAGTCTCTAGAACTGTGAGAAATGAATGTTTGCTGTTTAAGCCACTCAGTGGTATTTTTGCTATAGCAGCCCGAACAGACTAAGATAGCAGAGATAGAGGCTTGTATGAGTCAGGGTTGCAACAGGACCAGACAGCTGAACTTTATTAAAGACAGAATGTGGGGAGAGAATCAATAGTGAATGTTGGGGCACCCAGAAACTAACAAGAGCAAGAAGCTGTTGCTGTCTGAGGCCTAAAGGAGCACAAGGTTAGCTTGGGGTTTGGATCATGGTATCAAAGTCCACTGAGAGCTGGAGCTGAGGAGAAGGAGTTCAGGCAAAAGCTGTAGTCCCTGAAAGAGACAGCTGCTCTCAGTATCTCTGTACCTAAGTTGGGAGCAAGTGGGGAAGATACAACCTGACTCCTCTCTGCTCTAGCTCTGCAGTCTCTTGATGGTGCCTCCCATCAGTCAATACCATGAGAAGCTGGTCTATACGGGTACCTAGATGATACAGGCCATTAGCGGGAGTCTCTTAAGTTCCAGAGCAAGGCAGGGAATGGCAAAGGAAGGGAGAGAAGAGCTCTCAGCTCTTGTGGGTAGGGGTAGGAGACCAAATAGAAAATAATCAGCACAGTGTGTTCTTTGCTGAGACAGGTGGAAGAGGTGAAAAGTCTCTCCAGGGTTTTGCTTGACTTTTGTTAGAAAATGATAGTTCTCTCTACAATATAATTTGAGCACCAACCAACAGCCTTTTATCCTCAATTGTGTGAAGGTCAGCTGGAGTTTAATGAGGAACTTGGGTCCTCATCATCCTTCACTGAAATACTTACAGGGTATGCTGACCTGGAGGTGGTAATCGTATTTGAGAGCCTGGTTCTTAATACCTATCAGGGTCAAAACAGAATCAGCAGCATCTCACCCAAATGGAGAAGAGTGAAGTTACCTGGGGCAGTGTATCATGGTCAGCATTTGTAATGGGTCACATTTTCCACAAAAGTAAAGCCCTGTAAGTTTTTATTATGCCCAAGCACAGCTTTTATGTTTTATCTTTGCCACCTCCATGAGAAAAGGGAGAAACTAATATCCCTTGGTTGGTCAAACCCATGGTGAGTGTAGATGCTCCTAGTTCAGAAACTCCCTCTGTGTCATACACAACTCATACAACTAAGGGAGGACGCTATTTCCACTTGTGATGTGTACAACCCAAAAGATGACACAAGCACTGATACTTTAAAAAGTTTCTGATGTTCAATGTCTTTATAAGTGTTAGTAATAATCACGGCCCAGTTCAGACCGTGCTCTAAGGGAATACCATATTATCTCTGAATGGAGACAGTGGAAAATGATATTCATATCTCTCTTGGTTAGACATATGGCTCATCTACTACAGAGCTCTCCCAGAAAGAACTGTGTCTGAGGGCTATCAAATCCTTACCAGTATGAAACGAAAATCCCTGAGTTTTCTTGCCAGCAACTGTTTGTCAGGAGATGTTCTCTATGCTTATCGCTTGCCATCTCTGCCAGTCACTCCCCACTCTCCTTCATAAGGCATTTCTTTTATTTATTTATTTATTTTATTATACTTTAAGTTCTAGGGTACATGTGCACAATGTGCAGGTTTGTTACATATGTATACTTGTGCCATGTTGGTGTGCTGCACCCATCAACTCATCAGCACCCATCAACTCGTCATTTACATCAGGTATAACTCCCAGTGCCATTCCTCCCCCTCTCCCCTCCCCATAATAGGCCCTGGTGTGTGACGTTCCCCTTCCCATGTCCAAGTGATCTCATTGTTCAATTCCCACCTATGAGTGAGAACATGCGGTGTTTGGTTTTCTGTTCTTGCGATAGTTTGCTGAGAATGATTCACAGCCAAATTCTACCAGAGGTACAAGGAGGAGCTGGTACCATTCCTTCTGAAACTATTCTAATCATTAGAAAAAGAGAGAATCCTCCCTAACTCATAAGGCATTTCTTATTGTACATCCTGCTTCTGTAGTATCTTTTGATTTGTCTTTGATTACAAGTATTGTGATTAAAAATTTTCTCTGGGGCCAGGTCCAGTGGCACACGCCTGTAATCCCAGCACTTTGGGAGGCTGAGGCAGGCGAGTCACCTGAGGTTAAGAGTTCAAGACCAGCCTGGTCAACATGGTAAAACCCCGTCTCTACTAAAAACACAAAAATTAGCCAGGCATAGTGCCAGGTGCCTCTAATCTCAGCTACGCAGGAGGCTGAGGCAGCCGGGGTTCACTTGAACCCAGGAAGCAGAGATTGCAGTGAACTGAGATCATGACATTGCACTCCAGCCTGGGTGACAAGAGTGGACTCTGTCTCAAAAAAAAAAAAAAGAAATTTTCTTTGGAATCTGTCACCATTCAAGGCTGCAAACTGTACCTCTGCTTGTTCACCAACTCTGTGCTTCATTTTCTGTTCAATTCACTTCCAATTGTAACCAACTTTTTTTTTTTTAACCTATCACCCTGAGCTTTGAATCAAATATCTGCCCAAATATCTTTGTTTTTTCTTTCCTTTCCCTTCAGAGAACTTATCTAATCTTTGTGTAAAAATAGTGTTAAATTTACTACTGCTCCCTCTGCAGCTCAATATCACTATTACATCTTACTTTCCTGCCCATTCTTATTCTATTTTCATTTCTTGAGGAAAGTTTCACCAGTATTTTCTGTCTAATTAACTGCTCGAGGTCTAAGTATCCACTGTATCTCTCTCTCTTTTTTTCTCTCTCTTTCTTTTAATTTTTACTTTATTTTCGAGACAGGGTCTCACTCTGTCACCCAGGCTGGAATGCAGTAGAGTGATCATGGATCATGGCTCACTGCTTCCTTGACCTGCTGGACTCAAGCAATTCTCCCACCTCAGTCTCTGGAGTAGCTCTGACCACAGGCAGCATGTGGCACCACACCCAGCTAATTTTTGTATTTTTTTATAGAGATGGGGTTTCACCATGTTGCCAAGGCTGGTCTCGAACTCCTGAGCTCAAGCCATCTGCTCCCCTTGGCCTCCCACAGTGCTGGGATTACAAGTGTGAGCCACCACGCCCAGCCTTTCTCTCCCTTTTACTTTCTCTTTACTTGAACCCATCTCTCAACTCTAGATTTGTAGCTTTTCCGGATGATTATGTTTGTCTAACAAGCCACGTTACAACACTTAGCTGTGTTGCCCTCATTTGAATAACAGCCTGCAGCCTGTCACTCCCTCCAGTTTCAACCATTATTCCGGTCAGGCCGGAGCATGAGATTTATTTGCCCATTACTAACACTTCCTGTGCTTAGAGGGCATGTACCACACAGTAAAATTCTAGAAAAAGGTCACTTCTTTGGCCAAGAGTTAAACCTAGCCTTGCGTGTAGCACTGTGTCTAAACACCAATTATAGCTCCCTGATCCTGGCTTTGCTCTCAAGGGTACAGCCAACTTGTGTGGGTTTTCCATGGAGAGAGAAGATTCCAGGGGAGAAAATCCCTGGAGCTTGCACATCATTTTTTGTCTAATTACGAGCATGTTACTAAGCCTTTCTTGCCTTGTTCTTTGACACTCTCTCTGAGTTTTCTAAATTCTTCCTTCCGTTTCCCAATCTGTCAGTATTAAAATGAATTTCCTTATATTTTTAGATTTTCAGTTATGAGAACAACAACTCATGCATAGTAGCTTCTGCTTTTCAAAGACTGAAGCCCACCTGCCGGTTCTGGCCTAGATAGATCTAATCTAGAGATCTTTTTGTTGTCCAAAGATCTGTCTCCTGAAGCTGTCTTTGTGTGTGTGTGTGTGTGTGTGTATTTGGGATGAGCACAGGTATCAAGACAGGAAGACCATGGCCCTGGTATATTACCATCTTGTCTCCAGAGAAATGTAGAAGGAAATAGGTTTCAATTCATTGCTTTCCAGTCTGCCACCTGCAGCCTTATCCCTCACAGGAGTGAGTCTCTCAATATCTGGGTCACTGCCCCGGATTTTTCTATCTCTGTGCTGACTGGCCACAAGACATCCTAGATGTCAGGCTTGTTTGGTATGGAAATTTAAGTAGCCCTCCTTGTGAGGCTTACTGTGTACTTTGTGCATTAGAATGGCATGTTCAATGAAAAAGGAGTGAATTCACCCTTACAGGTGGGGAAGATGCCAGAAGGGAAGAGTGTCTCACCTGTCAGATGCAACTTCATAAATGGTGTTTGCTGGGATAAGCCCTGGGTATTTTCCTGAGAATTCTTTTTCTAAGATCAAACTTTTACATGTAACTTGAAAATATGTGTGGTACATTTGAATGTGCAGAGTGACAAAACCCAGATGTACAATATTCTTTATTTCTCTCTGTAATTGAACTCTATTCAATTATTTCAGCTCTCACCTCCTCAGTATGGCTGATACGAGAAAAGTTAACCAACTCAAGGTCTGAGATTTAGTCTCTTGGGTAACCATTCAGTCATTTGAAACATCCTTCTCAAAATTCAGCTCCTCTCTTATCTTCCTTTCTCCCTGAGGAAGGCCTAAATTCTGGGGTTGAGGGTGAGGAAGGAAAAAGAACCTTGACACTAAAGTAAATGAGGTGTCCAGTCTACAATCCTTCTACTTTCAGATTGGACTCCGTGAAGTGTTACTCATTGGAGGTAGTCTCCGACAAACTGTTTTGGCATACATTGTTTTGATTTTTTTGTTTTGTTTTGTTTTGTTTTCAGATGCAGTTTTTCTCTTGTCGCCAAGGCTGGAGTGCAGTGGCATGATCTCAGCTCACTGCAAACTCCGCCTCCCAGGTTCAAGTGATTCTCCTGCCTCAGGGACTTGGAATCCCTGTATAGCTGGGATTACAGGCACCAACCACCACACCCAGCTAATTTTTGTATTTTTAGTATAGATGGGGTTTCACCATGTTGGCCAGGCTGGTCTGGAACTCCTGACCTCATGTGATTCACCCACTTCAGCCTCCCAAAGTCCTGGGATTACAGGTGTGCCCAGACACATTGTTTTTTTTTGTTTTGTTTTGTATTTTAATAGATTTTATTTTTTAGAGCAGTTTTAGGTTCACAGCAAAATTAGGCAGAAAGTTCTGGGAGCTCCTATATCATCACTTCCCCTCCACATGCACAGTCTCCCCAGCTATCAACATCTGGCACCACAGTGGTACATTTGTTATAACTGATGAACCTACATTGACACATCCTCATCATCCAACATCCACAGGTTATATTAGGGCTCACTCTTGGTATTACACATTCTCTGGGTTTTGACAAATTGCGATAATGTGCATCCACCTAGTATCATACAGAGTAGCCTCATTGTCATAAAATTCCCTTCTGCTCCACTTATTTATTCCTCCCACAAAACTGCATCTCAAAACAAAACAAACGCCCAGAGGAATTTACAAACTCCCAGAAACCAGTGGTCTTCTTTATGGTCTCTATAATGTTGCATTTTCCAGAATGTCATAGACTTGGAATCATACAATATGTAGCCTTCTCAGATTGACTTTTTTCACTTAGTAATAGGCATTTAAGTTTCCTGCTTCTTTGCATGGATTGATAGCTCGTTTCTTTTTAGCACTAAATAATATTTCATTGTGTAGATGTACCACAGTTTATTCATTCACCTACTGAAGCTCATATTTTTGGCTTCCAAGTTTTGGCAGTTATGAATAAAGCTGCTATCAACATCTGTGTTCAGATTTTTGTGTGAACATAAGTTTTCAGCTCCTTTGGGTAAATACCAAGGGGCACGATTGCTGGATCATATAGCAGGAGTATGTTTAGTTTTGTAAGAAACCACCAAACTGTATTCCAAAGGGAATGTACCATTTTGCCTTCCCATCAGCAGTAAATCAGAGTTCCCATTGCTCTACTGCCTCAACTTGTGCTGTTATCAGTGCTCTGTATGTTGGCCACTCTAACAGCTATGTAATGGTATCTCATTTTTGTTTTAATTTGCAATTTCCTAATGCCATATGATGTTGAGCATGTTTTCGTAGTTTAATTACCATCCACATATCTTCATTGGTGAGTTCTCTGTTCAAATCTTTTGCCCACTTTTAATTGGGTTATATATCTTCTTACTGCTGAGTTTTAACCATACTTTGTATATTTTAGGTAATAGTCCTTTATCAGATAATGTATTTTGCAAATATTCTATCCCAGTCTGTGGCTTATCTTCTCATCCCCTTGACATTTTCTTTTGCAGAGCAGGAGTTTTAAAAATTTTAATGAAGTCCAGCTTATTAATTCTTTCTTTTATGGATTGTGCCTTTGGTATCCTATCTAAAATGTTATCACCAGACCTAGAGTTACCTAGATTTTCTCTTGCGTTATTTTCTAGAAACTTTATAGTTTTGTGTTTTATATTCAGGTCTAAGATCCATTTTGAGTTAACTTGTATGAGAGGTGTAAGGTCACTCTGGGCTCATGTTTTTGCATGTCCAGTAGTTCCAGCATCATTTGTTGGAAACACTCTCTTTTCTGCATTGTGTTCCCTTTGTTCCACTGTCAAAGATAAATTATGTTTTGATGGGTCTAATTGCTGATCTCCCTCTTGTTCCCTTGAACTATTTATCTGTAACATTCATTTTTGATGTGCACCATTCTTCTATGGGCTCTGACAGCCACCTGCATACACAATGTCTCCTTGCCTTAAGCCCTACCTCCATGGGTGCTGTGATTCAGTCCTGAGTGTTTAGGACTCTGCAAGTGTCCCACTGCTCTGAGCACCTCATCTAGTCATTGCTACTCTATTCCTCTGGTTTGACAAAGGATGGCAGGCCTCTAAGAAAGTTTCACAGAAGCCACTCCAAGAAGAAAAGCGTAAATCACCTTTGCACTCAGGTTCTTCTTACAACTCTTTGGAATTCTTTGCCAAACTCCTCTGTGAGGCAGCATGCCCTTTTCCTGCCAGAATGTTGAATTTTTATTTCCTTTTGGGTAGAAATTAAATCTTTTAACAGCATGCATTCTCTTCTAAACTATTGAGGTTTTTTAATAGAAAATTTATGCCTTCCTTCTATAGAGTTCTTGGTCTGTTTAGTCTCAAAAGACTCTTTTTCTCTCTCAAAAACAAATAACCAAACAAAACTAAAGACTTATATTATTCAATTGAAAACGTTGGGTTTAAAAATCTATTATTTAAACGAGTCTAACAAATTCATTCAGCTACTCCATTCATGCCTGTTGTTGTTATTCTAGGGACTGAGCTCTACTCTTCTGCCCTGAGACGAGTTCATCTAGTAAGTTATCTCGGCTCCTTGACTAGTGGGGAAAATAAAATGGTATTGAATGCATAAGAAAAAAACCTTCAAAATATTGTGGGCACACACATAAACACCCATATATATTGCAAGCAGAAAAATAGATAACCTTATGAATTAAAATAAATAAAACATTACAGACACATTGGTACATTTCCCACTAACCTAATTTAGGGGCATAAATTAGTTTTACATAGTGAAGACAATACCGTACTAGAAGATTCTACCTTTGCTTATACCACTAACCAGTAGTATAACTGTAAGCCAGTTCTTATTTCAGTTTTTTTATCAGTCAAATATAATATTTAACTAAATATTTAAATATTTAATGACTGTTAATGAATGGTAGGGCTGTTGGTTATTTATCTTTTCCCCTCTTGTCTGCACTGTCCAAAACTTTTAGTGGACACAAAATATTTAATCAGATATTCCCCTAGTTTTTAAAAATGTAAAATTCAGCTGTTGCTATGAGATCCCATTGTTCTCATCTATCATAGTGGCAAATATCCCACTCTTCAAGTGCCCCCAAAGCACCTGGCAAAAGCAAGCACAAGTTCTCTCCAAATGAGGATCACATCACTCTAGACCTCAATTATTTCTAAATGTAGTTTTAGACATGCAATATCCAGTATCAAATTCAAGATAACCAGGAAATCCAAGAAGACCATAAAATATAAATGAGACCTGTAGAGAAACATAAGAATAGAACAGGCCTGCACGTACTCCAGGTATTAAACTTATCAGACACATCCTGTAACATAACCATGTTTACCATGATAAAGGAGATTAAAGCCAAGCTTAAAATTTTCCACAGGGAATAGAAAACTGTAAAAAAACCAATACAGAAGATTTTGAAAAGAACAATGAGAAAATTCTAGAACAGAAAAACACAATAAATAAAATTTATACATAGGCTGAGGAACATATGAGACATATAAGCATATGCTGAAAAGAGAATTAGTGAACTGGGAGAGAGGCAAAGAAACTATCCAGAATAAAGCATGGAAACACAAAGGATAAAAAAGATACATAAGAAAGAGTAGGAAGTGAAAAACGTGAAAAGTTCTAAAAACATTTAACTGGAGACACAGAGGCAAAGAGGAATGAGTAAGAAGCATTATTTGAAGACTAATGGCTGAGAAGTTTTCTGAAGTAATGAAAAAAAAAATAATTCATAGATTCAAGAAGTCCAACAAGTCAGAAGCAGAGAAGTAAAAAGAAATGTAGACCGGGTGCAGTGGCTCACATCTGTAATCCCAGCACTTTGGGAGGCTGAGGTAGGTGGATCACAAGGTCAGGAGTTTGAGACCAACCTGTCCAATATGGTGAAACTCCATCTCTACCAAAAATACAAGAATTAGCTGGGCATGGTGGTGGGTGCCTATAGTCCCAGCTACTTGGGAGGCTGAGGCAGGAGAATTGTTTGAACTCAGGAGGTGGAGGTTGCAGTGAGCCAAGATTGTGCCACTGCATTCCAGCATAGGTGACAGAACAAGATTCTGTCTCAAAAAAAAAAAAAGAAAAAAAAAGAAAAGAAAAAAGAAAAAAAAAAGAAATGTAAACCTTAACACCAAACAGAAAAGAAAAGAAAACACAAAGACATAGTACCCTCAAAGTTTCAAAAATTAGACTGACAGCTGACTTCTGAACTACAATAATGGAAGCCATAAATAATGGAAGCCAGAAATAATGGAAGGATACATTTAGTGGACAGAAGAAAAATAACTGCCAATTCTATGTCTATCCAGTGAACACACCCCTCAAGAATGAGAGCAAAATGAATACATTTTGAAAAAAATTAAAGCTGAGACAATTTTCCACAAGAGATCTACATTATGCAAAAGCCCAAAGAGAACAAAAGTGATAAAAGGAAGACACTCTCAAACAGGAGGAATGTTGGAGATTAAAAAAAAAAAAAAAAGAAAGTCCATGAAATTAACAACTAAAACCAAATCTAAATGATGTTTTACTGTGTAAAGCAAGAATAATATTGTCTTGCAAAGGTTAAAGTATGTAAAGAACAAAACTACACACCAACAGCCAGGCACAGTGGCTCATACTTGTAATCCCAGCACTTTGGGAGGCTGAGGTGGGAGGATCACGAGGTCAGGAGATCGAGACCATCCTGGCTAACACAGTGAAACCCTGTCTCTACTAAAAATACAAAAAATTAGCTGGGTGTGGTAGGGGGTGCCTGTAGTCCCATCTACCCAGGAGGCTGAGGCAGGAGAATGGTGTGAACCTGGGAGGCAGAGCTTGCAGTGAACAGAGATCATGCCACTGCACTCTAGCCTGGGCAACAGAGTGAGACTCTGTCTCAAAAAAAAACAAAAAACAAAACAAAACAAAACAAAAACTACACACCAATATATAAGTAAGAACATGGATAATGGAGTTAAGCTATTCTAAGGTACTTACATTATTAGCAGAAAGAGTATAAAAATATCAGTTAACATTAAGTTGTAACAAGTTAAAATCATATTGTAGTTTCTAGACTGACCACCAAAAGAATTATAAAAGAGAACATAGCTTCCAAACTATTAAAGGAAGAATATTAAAAGAATAAAGCATATTCAATTCAAAAGAAGACAACCAAAGAGATTAAAAGAAACATAAAACAAGAAGAACAAATGGTATGCACATAGCAAGGTGGCAGTTTTAATCCAAATATATGAGACAGTAAGAAAAAAACACCCCACTATAAACCACTTTAATGAGAAATCTAAAACATAAGTATTCAAAAAGTTTGAAACTAAACTAAAATTATGGAAAAAATATTTAGTTATTGCTAGTGTAAAATGACTTCCAGGAATATTCCCACCCATTGCTGCTACTTTACTAAGGATCATAACGCAGAGGGGCAGGCCAGAGAATGTATTGTGCTGCAAAAATGTCTTGTGGGGCCCAGAACTGAAAATATGTGGCATATGGGTAAACAAGGTTTTTGGTGTATAGAACCAAAGTTAACCTTATAAAAAAGTTTCTAATAACTAGCTATGGAAGTAGAGGATTCATTTCTCACCAATACCTAGTCAAAACAGAATTTTGACTGGATAAGTTAGCATAAACAATTGCAAACATACCATACATATATTTTTTTTTCTTTGATGGATATCACTTGAAGTAAAATTTATCAACATTCTTATTTGTAGGAAATAAACATACAACATACTATAAGCAGTGAGTAATGTTTTGTGAAGTCGTGTAGTGTTTATCCCATCTTATTACATCTTATTAGGTGTCTGACACTTCTCACCCTGACAGAGTTGAGTAGCTCCATGAAACAGTACTCAAAATTAGCATCTACATGGTGAAATGACCTGAAGAAACATGTGGCTGTAATAAAATGTTTACACATATTCATTCATAAATCAATGCGTATCATATTAATTTGATTATGTGTTTGCTTATCTCAATCCAATATAGCAGTCATTTTAAAGTGCATTGAAGTCATTCTTGCATATCTTCAATTTTAGATTATTTTTGGTGTATTAATGATTATACCAAAATTCAAATATAATGAAAAGAAAGTATCTTATTGGAAGATAATAATCTAAACTTAAAAAAAAGACAAAAACTTCAAAATGTCAAAAATTTATTTCATTATGTTGCAATGAAAAATAAAATTCTAAACCTGATGGTCAAAATCATAACAATGCCTAAAAGAATTATGATAGCTAAGAAAATATTGATAATGAAATCAACAAGAGAGGAGATTCTGAAGATTAGAAGAATATTCTGAAACAAAATGGAAAAGCAGAAGGAAGATAAAAATAATAGTAAATAAAAGTGTAATTTGGCCGGGCGCGGTGGCTCAAGCCTGTAATCCCAGCACTTTGGGAGGCCGAGACGGGCGGATCACGAGCTCAGGAGATCGAGACCATCCTGGCTAACACGGTGAAACCCCGTCTCTACTAAAAAATACAAAAAACTAGCCGGGCGAGGTGGCGGGCGCCTGTAGTCCCAGCTACTCGGGAGCCTGAGGCAGGAGAATGGCGGGAACCCGGGAGGCGGAGCTTGCAGTGAGCTGAGATCCGGCCACAGCACTCCAGCCTGGGCGACAGAGCGAGACTCCGTCTCAAAAAAAAAAAAAAAAAAAAAAGTGTAATTCATATGTTCAATAGGGAACACATGAAAGTCAGCAGCAAGTTCATTTTGATGAATTATTTAACTTCAGTAAGTATTGTGATCTTTCATTATTATCTGATACAATGAACAGCAATCCTATTTAATTCTATTTAATTACAGGGCCTTTTTTTCAAAGAAATCTATTAATAATAGTAGAGAATCTGCTAATAATAGAGAATCAGACAAAATATGCAAAGAAAATAATGTATACAATATATTTTTCTAACAATTTGAAAAGGAAAATTAATGATATCATTGTTACCCAATCTGGTTAAAGTTTGCCTACATTGTTTTGTTTCTAATTAGTTACTAACATGACAGATATTGCAATAATCAGATCAACTTTCAGGCTATTAAAATGCATTGAAACATTTGAGAGTCATGATAATGCATACAGTATAAGAATGTTTATTTGGATTACATATAGATCAAATAAAAATGAAATCGATCGATATCTTTAAGAACATACAGATACAATTTTGAAGGGATAAAAATAGTGTCTGGTGTTGGTATTCAACTTTTATGTGAAGGTGTTCAGTTAAGGTGGTTCACATCTGTAATCTCAGTGTTTTGGGAGGCCACAGCAGGAGGGTCACTTGAGGCCAGGAGTTCAAGACCAGCCTTGGCAGCATAGCCAGACCCCCATCTCTACAAAAAATAAAATTAGGCATGATAGAGCATGCCTGTAGTTCCAGCTACTCATGAGGCTTAGGCAGAAGGATCGCTTGAACTCAGGAGTTTGAGGTAACAGTGAGGTATGATTATGCTACTGCACTCCAGGGTGGGCAACAGAGCAAAACTCTGTCTCAAAAAAAAAGGAAAAAAAAAATCAAATTTTTTTTTAAGATGGAGTTTCCCTCTTGTTGCCCAGGCTGGAGTACAATGGTGTGATCTCGGCTCACTGCAAACTCTGCCTCCTGGGTTCAAGTGATTCTCCTGCCTCAGCTTCCCGAATAGCTGGGATTACAGGTATGTGCCACCATGCCTGGCTAATATTTTGTATTTTTAGTAGAGATGGGATTTCTCCATGTTGGTCAGGCTGGTCTCGAACTCCCAACCTCAAGTGATCTGCCCACCTCAGTCTTCCAGTGTGCTGGGATTACAGGTGTGAGTGACCACATCTAACCAAAAAAGTCAAAGTTTTTTACATGAAAGAGACTTTCCTTTTGAGTATCATTATACAAATTTGGGTTCTTCAAATAATGGCTATTTAATAGCCACCATCAAACTAAGTGCTATATTAGCACTCAGAGAAATGTAAAAATGAAAATATAGCTTTTTTATTCATGACAATTTATGAAAAATTAAATGAAATCATTATTAATTGAAATAATGACCAATGAAATTATGAGTCAGAGAAATTAGCCAGATACTGAAAACTACTCCATTGTAGAATTCATACCAGATGTGGCAAACCATGACCAGTGTACCATTATTTTGTACTACTGTTAAAGCGGAAAACTCTTTGGGCAATTTTTAATTATTTTCACTAACTACAAACATCTATGTGAGAATTGATTCAATGAAACAGAAACAAGTTCTGGATAAGTCTAACCTGTTTCTTTTTCTTTTCCTTTCTTTCTTTCTTTTTTCTTTTTTCTTTTTTTTTGAGACAGAATCTCACTCTGTTGCCCAGGTTGAGTGCAGTGGCGTGATCTCAGTTCACAGCAATTTCTGCCTCCCGGGTTCAAGCGATTCTCCTGCCTCAGCCTCCTGAGTAGCTAGGATTATAGGCACATGCCACCATGCCCAGCTAATTTTTTAATTTTTAGTAGAGACGGGATTTCACCATGTTAACCAGGCTGATCTCGAACTCCTGACCTCAAGTGATCCGCCTGCTTCGGCCTCCCAAAGTGCTGGGATTACAGGGATGAGCCACTGTGCCTGGCACAAGTATAACCTGTTTCTAAACAAAATTCACAGCAGTTCACACCAAAGGTTGCTGTTTTTTATTTTTTATTTTATTTATTTTATTTTTTTAGATGGAATTAAAAAGCTGTTCAAACCTTGCAGGATAGTATGATGACCTTTTTAGGAGTCTAGAATAAAATTTTGAAGACTCATAAGAGAAGCCAATCACAAGTGCAATGCAAAAAGTTTTATTTAAAAAGTTGGTGTCTTAAAAAAATAAATAAAATAAAATAAAAAATAAAAAGTTGGTATCTTTCAGATGTGCCTCACCTAGCACTAGTCTTCCACTCACTATCCTTCAAAAAACGAGAGGTTCATGCCCTTGGTTTTCTTTCTGCTTGACTGAATTTCATCCTCCTTTTCTTCTCCAGTTATCTTTTGCATAGCCCACTCTCTGGCTATAGGCTCATCTTTCACTCTCTTATCTTCTCACCTTACGTCTTTTCATTCGAAAACCTCATTTAACCACAACTCCAAATATAATCTTGATTTTATCAACGCACTAATTTCTCTCCTGACTGCTATTTCTGTATTTCCACCTGCTTACTGAACCTCCCTACAGCAACACACTGTCTCTATTTCAAATACAAATATTGAAAACTAAACTCATCGCGAGTCATCCATCCTATACCCATTTGTTTGAACATCTACTAACTGGTGGGCTCTTTCATTCTGGGGATATAAAAATCAGGTGGCTTAGTCCCTGCTCTCAAAAAACTCATAGTCTGGAGAAAAAGGAAGATCTGTGAATAATTGCCTGAATGTGCCCAGTGTGCTCCAGGGGAATGTACTGTGGCTCCCTAGTCCTTAGTTTAGGGTGTCTCCCTCCTCCCAGCTCCTTGGGCATAGTTCTCTTTGGCTTCTCCTTTTCCTGCCACCTCCTATGGAGGCAAACCAAGGCTTGTTAATTGCAGTCCTTTTCAGTCTCTTGGCCACCACTGCCCTTGTTTTCACAGTAATTATGGCTTCATATCAGCCTTTGAAAAGGGTTTTTTTCTGATGCTAGCTTTTTGCTCGCCATCCATTTTATATATACAGCCAGAAGTAGGATGCAAAAACACAGCTCCAGGGCCATCGCCCCAGGCCAAATACAGCTCAATGGCTCTCACTCTCCAGAGAATCAAGGAACCAAATCCAAATTCTCACTCAATACTGAAAGATGGCACCTTCCCACTGGGTTGCCACTGATCTCCTACACACACGCACACACGCAGAAACACACACTCCCTTTCCCATGTAATGTTGGACTCAGGCACACTGGGTGGGCACAGACCATCCTTGAGTGAAATGTGGGCATGTCTGCCTCACCTCCTGGAGCATGCATTTGGGTACTGCAGGAGCAGGATGCAGGGTATGCTACATGCTCTGTCTCCATCCCCTGCCACACACACACTATACAAAGCAGAGTCCAGAAGACATGTGGTGTCCAGCAAATGCTTTCTGAATTGACAGACATGCTTTAGAAGTTTCACTGGCTCAAAGCAGTGAAGAGAAATCAACACACTCATTAGAGAGAGGCAGTGCTGGGTGACGGTAAATGCTGTGTATTCTGCGAAGGCCAGGGCAGTGTGCGATGTCAGCCAACACATCAGAGCAAGGGATGCCGGAGCAGTCTCCATGAAAAGCAAGGAAACCAAGGCTTGGAGAGATTAGGGAAAGAGCAAGTCCTAGGTAACATCCTGCAGCTGGGCAGAATTGGGGCTCAGGTCTCTGGCACCCCAGCCTCATCGTCTTTCCAACACAACATGATGCCTACAAGATTTCCTGTTACAATGACAGACCATTTAGTGAGTCTGTCAATTTGATTGTATTTTGCTATGGCATGCATCTCCAGGAAAATAGACAAACAAACTTAGGCCTCATTTTATTAAGGTTTCCATAAAATCTCAGAAGCATTATCCAAAAGACATTCAGATGTTCTGGAAAGCTCCATGAAGAATTTGGGTTTGGGGAACTGTAGTGTGGGAAGGGCCTTCAGTGATGCCCTCACCCACCCACCATGGGAAAGGAATCCTGATGGGGGTTCACCTATTTCTGTTTGAAGGACCTTTAGGGGTGGAGACTGAGAGTCTCAATTGTAGTAGCATAGACTATTTGCTGTGTGAGCTATAGTGCTTAACTTCCCTGAGCCTCAGTTTTCTCTTTTTTTTTTTTTATTTTTTTGAAACAGAGTCTCACTGTGTCACCTAGGCTGCAGTGCAATGGTGCAATTTTGGCTCACTACAACCTCTGTCTGCCGGGTTCAAGCAATTCTCCTGCCTCAGCCTCCTCCTGAGTAGCTGGGACTACAGGTGCGCACTGCAATGCCCGGCTAATTTTTGTTTGTTTGTTTGTATTTTAGTAGAGATGAGGTTTCACCATGTTGCCCAGGCTCGTCTCAAACTCCTGGGCAGATTGCCTTCTACAAAATAGGAGTGGAGGAACTAAATGTTCTACAAATGTCCATACTTTCTCACCCTTAGCTTTGAAATTCCAGCAGCCTAATGCTTCTGTGACAGAGACACCTCTGGGGCCCATCTCACTGCTGAGTAGTTCCTAATTATTAGGTTGGGTGGAGCACACATCTGCCCTTTGGACAGGAAGCTGCCTTCACATAATGTGAGGGGAATCAATGGGCAACGGAAGGACTGTCGTCTCTCCCTCCGGTGGCTGACCTGACTGTCAGCCCCAGGCACAATGTAGAGTCTGTTCACCCTTGGCTGCCCTTGAGGAAATGAAGTTTTCCCCCCAGTCTCTCCAGTTTTCCTCCCACTGCTGGTGAGCTCTTTAATTACGCCCTGTCACAAACACTGACCTGGTCAGAGGAACAATGCCATCAGGTGGCTCAGGCCCAGTGACAGCAAAGAGGAGATGCCCTTCAGACCTTATTTCTTGTCTGGTGAGGGCCTCCCCTCCATGACAACAAAGGTGAATTGATAGACCCTTCACCGAGAAGGGAGAGATGATGCCGGCTGCTGTGACAGCCATGTGGAGAGGGCACAGGGAGCAGGGCCTCCGAACTTTGATCCATGTAGGGCAGATCTCTAAAAGCCCTTCTGCCTGATTGCATTCCTTGATTTCCTTGATAAGGGTTCACAAAAAAGACTGTGACCTCAGCATGGCCTCAGGTGCACTGCTCTACTGGACTGTGGCACCTCCAAGCAGCATCACAGCCTGCAATGAGAAACAGGTAATGGAAGTGTGTCATCTAAATTTAATTCCAAAATGAAAGTCACCTTTCAGGCCACATTACCTGTATAATCAGAGGACTGCCTCTTGGAAAGGACCATTTTCCTTGGGAAATTGCACTATATCAGTGATGAAAGGGCCTGTCGAAATCACCTAGTCCATATGCTACCATTCCTCCTCTTTCTTTGCATCAACCTCATCGTCCAAACTAGCACTTACTGAGAACTGATTGCATACTAACCACTCTCCTAAATGTTTTACATGTATTATTTCATTTAATCTTCACAACAATTTTGTGAGATAGAGCCTGTAATTATCTTCATTTTGCAGTTGAGGAAACTCAGGTCTAGAGAGATGGAATAATTTGGTTTTGGTCACGCAAGTAAGAAAATTGTGGAACCAGAAAGTGGTAGGGCCTGGATGTGAAATTAAATCCCAGAGAGAAGAAACGACATGCAGACAGTGATTCAAACATGCAACACAATCCAGGTCTTCTGGTCCCTACTGCCCCTCTCTAAGAGCTTGGGGACCTGAGCTTTGGAGGGATTAAGGATGTAAGGCTTAGAATCAGACAAGACAAAGATATTTAATTCTACTAATTCTATAACCTTGAATAAGTTAGTTCATATCTCTGAGTCCCAGTCTTTTTCTTCTATACAATGCAGATAGCAACACCAACTCAGGGTAATTATGAGTATATGATAAAATTATTTGAAGGTTCTTTAGAATTGGAGAAATTGGTAAAGTTGAGAAGGAATAGCCAGGACTAACCAGCAATAGGATAAATTGGTGGATGTTTCAGGAAGGAGAAAGTGGTTGATGAAGCCAAGGACTACCGCAAGGTGCACTAAGAGGAAGAATGGGAAGAATACACTGGATTAGTCAAATGGAGGATAATAAGGACCTCAGCAAGAATAGGTTTCAACAGGTTTCTTTCTTTTCTTTTTCTTTTTTTTTCTTTCTCTTTCTTTCTTTCTTTCTTGCTTTCTTTCTTTCTCCTTTCTTCCTTCCTTCCTTCCTTTCTCTCTTTTCCCTTCCTTCCCTCCCTCCCTCCCTCCTTCCTTCCTTCCTTTCTTTCTTTCTTTCTTTCTTTCTTTCTTTCTTTCTTTCTTTCTTTCTCTCTTTCTTTCTTTCTTTCTCTCTTACTTTCTTTCTTCTTTCTTTCTCTCTTCTTTCTCTCCTTCCTTCCTTCCTTCCTTCTCTTTCTCTTTCCTTCTTTCTCCTTCCTTCCTTCCTTCCTTCCTTCCTTCCTTCCTTCCTTCCTTCCTTCCTTCTCTCTCTCTCTCTCTCTCTCTCTCTGTCTCTTTTTCTGTCATGGAGTACAGAGGCAGCAAAACCTCCTTGAGTGGACCGAGGAGTGATTGAGCAATGAAGCAGTGGATAATCTGTCTGTGAAAGGATAAAGACAGGATAGCAACCAAGGAGGAAATGAAATCTGGGATGGGAATGGATTGCTTTTTAAAGAGGGAGAAACTCGATCATGTTTGGAGGTTGATGGAAAGATAAAAGTTTCCTGGGGAGGTGGGAAGAGATGTGAATCAGAGCACAGGTGAAAGGAGGTCAGCCTTTCATAAAAGGAGAGACATTTCCTCAAAATACATCATAGAGGAAAGAGACCATAAACATCCTCTCCCTGGGAATGTTCGCTGATAAGGGAGCTGAAATCCCCTTGAAATGCATCTGTGGTTCTATTCCAATTTTAAAGGGAACTGCTTCTCAAAATAGCAAATCAGGCATGGACTGCCCTCATGAACAGAGACTCTCTCAGCCTAAATACTGGAATATCTACCAACAGACAGGCAATAGATGAGTGAGGCATCCTGGTGTTAGGGAAAAATGAGGACTATGAGAAACAGATGTTTGGGTCTTACCTCTGCCATTGACTCATTCTATAATTTACTTTGGGCCGATCTTCTTAATCTGTCTGACTCAGTTTGTAAAGTGAGGAGAATAATCACTCGTATTTATTAGGTTGCTCTGAAGACTAGATATTAATGTATCTCACATGTAATGGGCACTCCATAAATTTCAGGTTTCATTTTAGAAAATTTCATCTTTTACAACATCAGTATTTGACCCTTATCATGAAAAATTGGAATGAACACACAGCTGATAATAATGCAACACACCTGGGTGTCATGATTCCTGGGCTGGCAAGTTCTGTGTTAAATATTAGTCTAGTGGTTCCACTTTTCCTTTAAAGCTCATCTCAGTTTGCTACTACATTTTGATCAATGTGTAAAGTGAATATTTGTTGAAACTGAGGGTGCCGATGATCACAGAGAAATCATTTAGAGGGAAGATGAAATTAAATGGGTTGAACAAAAGCTAGTTCCCCTGCTGAGTATAAGAAGTGGTTCCTGGAGTTTAGGGCGAATAATTATATTCTTTTTCCTTTTCTGCAGTTTGGTTACCATTGAGAAACAGGATATAGGAGTCAGGAAGTTAGAGGTAAAATTATCAATTTTATGAGTGTGGGGTAAGATTGGAGAACTGGGTCTTGTATTTGCCTTGCAATTGAGCTTAAAGATGCTGTCCCACAGCTTCAGGGTTTCTTTCCATCACCTTTCTCAGGGACAACACCTGCCATGGTTAGCTAATGTCATGGAGTGGCAGAGAACTGCTGCGTCCTGCAGACTGCTGATCCAAAGTGACAGCCAGCCAACGGAGCTGTGCAGCACACACACTCAAAAACAGAGGCTTCTCAGGGAGGAAGGGCATGAAGGAGGTAGAAAGGAGAATGTAAGTCAGTGTTGCTTCAAATTGCTTCATCCTGGGAGGCCAAATTCCCTCTTGGAAACATGAAGATGGGTAATAAAAACTCTCATCACCACCTCAACAGGGTATCAAGTGAAATCGAATGCTGCACCTAATGGGCTGATAGATGGGTGTGGTCTAGGTGGTGAACGATTCTGTACAAATGGTGACATGGTGCAAAACACCAATCCAAGGAACTTAAATGTTCTGTGGATCTTTTTAGAGATACCTTGATACACAGTTATAGTGTGGTAGTTAATAATTACTGCTAAGGCCATAAAAAAGAATGAGATCATGTCCTCTTCAGGGACATGGATGGAGCTGGAGGCCGTTATCCTTAGCAAACTAATGCAGGATCAGAAAACCAAATACTGCATGTTCTCATTTCCAAGTGGGAGCTAAATGATGAGAACACGTGGACACATAGAGGGGAGCAGCACGCACTGGGAACTATCGGAGGATGGAGGGTTGGAGGAGGGAGAGAATCAGGAAAAATAATAAATGGGTAGTAGGCTTAGTACCAGGATAGTGAAAAAATCTGTACAATAAACCCCCATGGCACAAGTTTACTTATGTAACAAACCTGCTCATGTACCCCTGAATTTAAAATAAAAGTGAAATAAAAATAACAATAATAATTGCTGCTAAGTACGTTGGTGTTGTTTTAATTTTTCAGCCATTCATCAATGCCACTTAAAACTCTTGATTGTTATTACAATTGAGGAAATCCAGAAAAGACCAGAGAGATGAAGAGTTAGGATTCAAGTCTGGGTCCTCTAATATCCAGGCCAGAATTTTCTGGAGGAGAAGTAAATCGCATGAGGAAAACTAAAAGTGTGGAAATGTGGCTAAGTCCTACTATTAGGTAGTTTCGTAAGACTACCACCATTTCAGGTACCCCTAACCCGACAAGCCCAGAGGGACTAGTACAGCTGTCAGTCAGCAGAGGCCTAAGCAGAGAACAGTTTGAAGACCAGCTCTCTGGAGAGAAAAGAGCATATTAATGATATGATCTGCATATTCTTAACAAGGCAGCCTTGGAGAAATTAAGCGTAAAGGAGTAGTGTGCCGCTCAGAGCTAATTTATCACCTATTCAAGGCAAAAAGATCTTAAAGATAATGAGGATGAAAGTTAACATTTTTGAGAAATTTTTCACATGCCAGCAAATGTGCTAGTTGCGTTTCATGGATTTTACCATTTAATCCTTATGGAGGCTTAAGAGTTAGGTTCTAAGATTGTCTGCATTCCTACAGATGAGGAACCTCTGGCGACTCAGAGGCTGGGAGCCTCCTACCATTCCTCACCACTGAGTTTCCTCCCATCTTACACCTGCGCATTTGCTATTCTCGCTTTCTGGAACAATTCCTCCCTAAATCTCTCATGGCTGACCTTTCACATGCTTCGAATGTGTGCTCACATGTATGTCACTTCCTCAGGGAGGACCTGACACCCAGACTTAAACAGCATCCTAATTTGCTCCCCAATGCCTAACTCTGCTGTTTCCTTTTATAGCGTTTATCACCACTTGAAATTATATCACACACGTGTTTACTGCCTGTCACTCACTATTACTAGAAGGTAAACTCCACGAAGACAAGGAATTGATCCAATTTACCACTGTCTCCCCTGCTTTATGAACCTTGCACATAACCTTTATGAGCCTTTATTGAGCACCTACTATGACCCTTGCACATAGTAGTTGTTCAATAAACATTTGCCTGAAGTGCCCCTCTTGGCAAACAGTGGAACGCACACACAGGCTAGCATCTTGCTTCAGTGTCTGTGACCCTAACCAGTGCTCCCTAACCACTGCTCACACTGCCCTTCAGGCCAGTACAAGCTTCCCTGAAGAATCCCACTCTGCTTCAAAGTATCAGTGCCTACAGGTCAGTGAAAAAAGTTTTCCTCCACAGGTCATTGGGCTGATTAATTTTTTTTTTTTTTTTTTTTTTTTGAGACGGAGTCTCGCTTTGTCGTCCAGGCTGGAGTGCAGTGGCGCGATCTCAGCTCAGTGCAAGCTCCGCCTCCCGGGTTCACACCATTCTCCTGCCTCAGCCTCCCCAGTAACTGGGACTACAGGCGCCCGCCACCACACCCGGCTAATTTTTTCTATTTTTTAGTAGAGACAGGGTTTCACCGTGTTAGCCAGGATGGTCTTGATCTCCTGACCTCGTGATCCACCCGCCTTGGCCTCCCAAAGTGCTGCGGTTACAGTGAGCCACCACGCCCGGCCTGGGCTGATTAATTTAAAGCTGGAGAACTGAGACTCATCGGAAGCTCTCTTGGAGAGTACATTCTGTCTGCTGTTATTTCTTCGAATATTTCTTCCTCTACTTCTCTCTGTTTTTTGTTTTGTTTTGTTTTGTTTTTTAATTTCAGGAATTCCTACTAAGCAATTACTGAAACTTTTGAATCTGCCTTCCATATAACCTTTTTTAAAAATGTAGTTCCTATCTCCCTGTCCATTTCTGTTCCTTTCTGGGGACTTGGCTTAAACGTCACCTTATTAATTTGGTCTTTAGCTGCCTTCTGCTATTTATTTCAAACATTAAGTTTTCCAGCTGATCGTTTATAGATGCAATATCTGCTGTTATCTCTTGGAGAATATTAACATATCAATCTGAAACGACTTGACTATTTACTTGGATGGCAGTTGCTCCCTTTGTTGGGTTTGTAAATCCCCTTTCGGGGTACTCATTTGTTCCTGACATTTAATCATGCTTGTGTGTGTTCCTGCCTCTGAATCTGAGAACCTGCATCCAGCATAAGTGCAGGCTTTGTTACTACAGCCTGCTCTCAGTGATTGTAAGGTGAGATAGGAACACAACCCACAGGTGTCCTACTGGCTGCTCCCACTGCGTGTCCCCATGCACAGAGCACTGCCTCCTTCTCTGGCCCCAGGCACCCCATTGACAGCTCCTACCTCTAAGTAGCCCCTTCTGCTGTCTACTCTCTGATACAAGAGAGATTCCCTGCATCTACCGTGACCTCCCAATTTCCTGATGGTGGCCACAAGGCTATGGATGCTGCAGCCTGCTCCAGCTGCTCTGCCTGCTCTGCCTGCTGACAGCTTCCCAGCAGAGCTCCTCAAGAGCCGATACCCTAGGGGCAGCAGTCCTTCCACTCTGAATCCTTCATTCTGTGAGACACTCCTCTAATCTGATCCCAGCTGCCATCTCTTTCAGAGATTCTGTGTAATGACTGGAAAGGTCTTTTTGCTGTCTTGACCTGTGCTCTTTGCACACACATATATCTCCTTAGCATTTGGTAGTTTCCTGAATTTAAAAAGAAATCCCTAGTGCCAAACCTTGAAAAAAAAACACAAACAAACAAAAATTTTTAATAATTTGAAAAATGAATAATAAAAATTTAAATGTCCATGATATAGTCCCCTTTAAGTGTCTCTGAGATATCTGGGTTGCCAAATGTGAAATCCTGGACACTTACTCAGTGATACATTTACCATTAGCCCAAGGATGTAAAGCCTCATGTAATCTGTGTAGCCACTGTGCATATGAGCAACCCTCAGAGAGTCCAAGGAAAGAGCATGTTGGGGCAGCCTTGGTTCTGAATGATGTAATCCTATAGGCCATTCTGTCACAGAACCCATTAGACAACAAACATAGTTACCTTTCAAAGTCGCTTCCATGATAAGCCTCATGAGGGCAGAGGCCATATTATACTCACCAAATATCACTTTGGCACCTTGCAGTAGAAATGCAGTTTTCCACTCAAATATTCTCTAGAGGTGAGTTGATGTTATTTTCTGACATTAAAATGATTCGTGAATCATTTTGCAAAGATCATAGTCAAATATTATTTACCAGACCTTAATTGATTCAATAAGTTATCTACACTTAGTAGGTTGATTGTAAACTAAGAAGGATAGATTGATTGTTTTTGTAATTTAAAAATATTTGTTATACCCCCTCTATAAAAAACATATGCCCTTTGATAAGATAAGAAATCAATTCATAAATATACTAGCATAGCAAGTGATAGCCCATCAGTCAACAAAAATCAGAATTAACAATTTCCGACTGCACAGGGAAATAAGAAGAAATGCGCTCCGGTGGAGCCAAAAATCACAAAGAGTCTCTGAATGTAAAACAAAAAGAAGATAAGATCATATTAATACAAGAAACAAATACAGGGTTAGTATTTAGATACCAACCACAAAAAATCAAGGGCAAACACTTAAGGCTATTAAATGTTTATTGCAAACTTAGTATGAACTTGTTTAGTCCTTACAACAACTCTATTAAGTATCTATCTACTATCCCTATTTTACAAGTGAGGCCCAGGGAGGTGAAGTAACTTGCCCAGAGTCACACAGCTAGTAGGTGATGAAGCTGGGATACAAATCCACACTGCCTGGTTCTAGAGCTCATGTCTTGACTACTGTATACTCTACTGAACTCTCTGAGACTTGACTCTTCGATGCCATGTTATGCTATGCTGTAATGTACAAACATCATACTGCCATTCAATGGAAGGATTAGAACAACACCAAGAATGACAGTTTTATTTCTTCCTTTCTGGTCCTTATTCTTATTTTGTTTCATTCTGCATTAACTTATGCCTCATATTCAATGTTAATTACAATTGGTGGACGTCTCTGTCCTGAGTTATTCCTGCCTATGATGGAAATGTGTGACTGCTTCACCAGTAAGGAAGATGTTTACCATAAATTTGTAATTAGAAGTTCTTTACTAAGTTAAAAGAGTTTCCTTTCTAATAGCTTACTAAGAGATTTTGTTTTGCATTCTTCTGACTATTCATATGTATCAAATTTAGCTAAATGATTTCCTGTACCTACTGAAAGGATCACATGTGTTTCTTTCTGTTTTTAATGTATCAAATAAGATGATCTATTCCTTGAGATTTTTGTAAAAAAAAACTCACCTTGAAATTTGTCTAGACCTGGTTGTCAACTATTAAAAAACATTTTACTGAAATATATTATTAGAGCTTGGGCCATGTGATGAAATCCCTCTCTCTACAAAAAATACAAAAATTTAGCCAGGCATGATGGTGTTCACCTATAGTCTCAGCTACTCCAAGGCTGAAGTTGGAGGATCACCTGTGCCCGGGAGGTTAAGGCTGCAGTAAGCTGAGATCATGCCGTGTCACTCCACAATAATTTCTACATATCTATGAATGTTCACAAAGTTAATATACCTTTATTCTCAGTGCTCTGCAAAGAAAAAGAACATTACCAGCACCCCAGAAAACTCCTTCATATCCCTTTCAATCCCTGTCTCCTCCTCCATCAGAGACAGCCTCTGTTCTAACTTCAAATAGCATGGACTACTTTACCTGCGTTTGTGCTTTATGTAAATTGAATAGAACAAGATATACTCTTTCTGTGTCTGAAATTTTTTGCCCAATGCTATGTTTTGCAAAATGCATCCATGTCGTCACGTCGGTGTAGATAATTCCTTCTCATTGCTACACAGTTTTACTTTGTGTGAATGAGACTATTTTTCCATTCTGTTCTTGAGGGACTCTGGAAGCAGTTTCCAATTTGGAGTTCTTACAGACAGTGTTATTTCTAACAATCTAGTACATGACCTCCTGTCCTTTTATTAAAGAGGGAGGTGTGTTGTGGGAACTACTTTTTTAGTAAGAATTGAAAATTTTAAATAATTTTCGATTCATTTTTCTATGTTTTTCTTTGGCCAATTTTGTTATTTATACTTTTTCTTTGAAATTATTAATTTATCTAAGCTTTTAGATTCTAGATAGCTGTAAATTTGTTCATAATATTTTCATATGATTTTTAAAATTCTGAATTGTCTCTAACTAAAATCATAGCATTGTTCTAACTAACATGAATTTAGACTCTTATTCTTTTTCTGGCTATTGCTTGTTCTGTTTTTCTATTTTGTTTTTTTCAACATTCATCCTTATAATATCCTTTCTTCTTCTTCTTTTAGGTTTACAATATTTTTCTTTACTTTTATTAAATATGTTGCTCATTTATTTCCAGCTTTTCTTGCATATGTGGTTAATAAATAAATGTAACTACTACTCTACATTTTGTCTTAAGTCCCACTTTAGATGCATCCCATGTGCTTTGATATGCTGAGATTTTGTTGACAGTCATAAATATTTTGTAATGTCTATTGTAATTCTCTCATTGACTAGAGATTATCATGACATAACTGTATAGCTATTTATGAGAACCTTTGTCTTACTGGGAACACAGTCAGCTGTTATTTCCCTTTGCAGTTGTTAAGTGGCCACGACTGCATTGCAGCCAACAAAATGTGATCAGATGTGCTATCCATTATCACCTTTCCTGATCCCTAAGAACTCCCACGCTTGACTCTCGATGTTCTTCTGCCTTCCCCTGGCTTCATGCAGACGAGCTCAGAGACCTTGGAAATCAAGCATTGAAGACAGATGAAGCAAAAGGGAGAAAATGAACTGCTCACAAAAAATAAACACCCCTTGGAGGCTCTCATTGAGGAATAAAGTAAGCTTCTGTTATGTTTGAGCCGTTATGCAGCGGATGCTTGTTTATCATAGGACCCAGTGGTACTTTAGCTAACATAGCTATATGGGGTTGCTTTTTGTTAATTTTAAAATAATGTATTTATCGGATTTTTTATCTAATTTAATTGTTTTATAGTCAAAGATCTGATACCAGTTCTTTGGTTTTTGTTGAAACTTCTTTGGGGCTTGATAAGCAGAGCTTGCTTATAAATGTTTCACATAAGTTCTAAAAGTATATATTTTCTTTATTTCTTTGACCATATATCTATGATCAAGCCTGTTAATTATAGCACTCAACTTTTCTCTGACTTTACTAACTTTTGGCTACTTGATTGCTCTAGAGAGGCTTTGTTAAAATGTTTTCCACTTTAAGTGTAGAATTGTTTTATTTTTCTTAAAAGTCAAGTCATAAAAGCAGAAAGTAGTATGGTTGTTGCCAGGAGCTAGGGAGTAGAGGAAATTAGGAGATATTGGTCAGAGTAGGAACTTCCAGTCATAGGATAAGCAAGTTCTGGGGGTCTAATGTGCGACGTGGGTGGTGATGGGTATAATTAATTTGACTGTAATAACCGTTGCAAAATGTGTACTAATAGAAAATTAACACAGTGTACACCCTGAATATATTCAATCTTTATTCAACAATTAAATAGTTTAAATAGAAACATTATTGCTATGAAAAGCAATGATTGATTAAATTTTGATTCATAGATTTTGAAGCTCTATTGTTAGACACATTTATTTTTGTGATGGTTTTATCTCCTTATCATTTTGAATGCTTGCTCTCTTTATAGATTCACTGAGTTTTTGTCTCAGAATTCTTTTGTCTGACATTCTCTTTGCCAGATTAGCATATATTTTTCCATTTTATTATTTTAAAACTTTGTCATTTTGTTTTAGGTTGTATTTTTTAAAACAGTATATATCTGAGTTGCGCTTTTATTACATGTGATCTGAGGATCTGTACCTTTTATATTCAAACTGTTTATACTTACTCTGTTTGCTCACATATTTGGGCTTGGTTTTACTGTCTTCTTTTATTCTGCAATTATTATATTTTATCTATGCTATCTTTTTCTTCTTTCTGGTCTCCAATTATTCTATTAAATTAATTAAATATATACACAGCACACACACATACACACACACACACAGACTAGAATAACACCTGGAACACAGTGTGATATAAGATTATTATTATTATTAATCAAGTTATTTTCATTTTATTATTCCCATGTTACCTTTATCTCCATTTTCGTTACTCCTTTTGTAGTTATTCATTCTATTCTTTTTTAGTGGTTACTCTTAATTTTTAACAGGTGTTTATTAACATAGTAAAGTCTACAGTTAATTCAGTATGTCTCTTCCCCTAAAGGTCTAAATTGTAATTTTCCTCTACTGGTTTCATGTTATTACTGCTCAGCATTTACTTTCTTCTTTTTAAAATAAATTACACAAAACTCACTTTCTTTAGTGTTTTATTTCAATTTATTTAGATTATTTAGATTCATTGAAATACTAATCTATTTCTTGAATACGTTATTTCTTGCATTCCATTCTTTCTGGAGAATTTTATTTTTTGTTGTCATTGAAGAAAATTCCTTAGTATTTCTTTAAGTGATAGTTATTGAGTTGCAAAGCTTCTCTGTCTTTTGAATCTGAAAATAACTTCTTATCACCCTAAGTTATTTATAAAGAAACTACAGGTCATTCTTTAAAGATGATAATATAGATAACTTAAACTCTCTGTGAGCTTTGGATTTTCAACTCACTCTTTTAGAAAATAAACTTTGTGGCCAGGAGTGGTGGCTCATACCTGTAATTCCAGCACTTTGGGAGGCTGAGGCAGGTGGATCATGAGGTCAGGAGATCGAGACCATCCTGGCCAACATGATGAAACCCCATGTCTACTAAAAATACAAAAATTAGCTGTCCCTGGTGGCTTACACCTGTAATACCAGCTACTCGGGAGGCTGAGGCAGGAGAATCTCTTGGACTCGGGAAGCGAGGCGGAGCTTGAAGTGAGCCGAGATCATGCCACTGCACTCCAACCTGGTGACAGAGCAAGACTCCATCTAAAAGAAAGGAAAGGAAAGGAAAGGAAAGGAAAGGAAAGGAAAGGAGAGGAGAGGAGAGGAGAGGAGAGGAGAGGAGAGGAGAGGAGAGAAGAAAGAAAGAAAGAAAGAAAGAAAGAAAGAAAGAAAGAAAGAAAGAAAGAAAGAAAGAAAGAAGAAGGAAAGAAAGAAAGAAAGAAAGAGAGGGAAAGAAAGAACGGAAGGAACGGAGAGAGTTGGAGGAAGGGAGGGAGGGAGGGAGGGAAAAAAAACCTTTAATTTCCATTAATGTTTTAGATTTTGCAGAAAAATTTTTCAAGTAATACAGAGAGTTTGCATAAAGTCCCTTACCCAGTTTCCACTGTTAACTTATTATTATTATGTTTAATATATATATATTTTTGAGACAGAGTCTCGCTCTGTCACCCAGGCTGGAGTGCAGTGGCGCAATCTCGGCTCACTACAAGCTCTGCCTCCCGGGTTCACGCCGTTCTCCCGCCTCAGTCTCCTGAGTAGCTGGGACTACAGGCACCCGCCAACACGCCCGGCTAATTTTGTTTTTGTATTTTTAGTAGAGATGGTGTTTCAGCATGTTAGCTCAATCTCCTGACCTCATGATCCGCCTGCCTTCGCCTCCCATAAGGTCCACTGTTAACTTCTTACATTAATACAGCACACTTGTTACAATGGGTTAACCAATATCAATACATGATAATTAATAAAGTGATACTCCAGTCAGATTTCCTTAGCTTTCACCTCCTTTTCTGCCCCAGTATCCCATCCAGGACACTACATTACAGTTAGCTGTCATGCCACCGACTTGGGATCCTCTTGGCTCTGGTGGTTTCTCACACTTTCAATGTTTTTGATGACCTTGACAGTTTTGGGGTGTACTGGACAGGTATGACCTGTCTCGTGTTTTTCTCATGATTCGACTAATGTGATCGATTTTGGGGAGAAGGGTGTTGGAAATAAAGTGCCATTTTCATCACTTCGTATCAAGGGTACTCACTACCAACATAGCCTATAGCTTGACTACCTGGCCGCAGCAGTGTCTGTCAGGAAAATGACTCTTTTTTGCCCCTCTCTCCATGCTGTACTCCACAGAGGAAAGGAGTAGGGCATGTATTCTCCTCTTTCTTGAAGGTGGAGAGTCCACGTAATTCATTTAGCAGTCTTCTTCATGGGGGATTTGTCTCTTCTCCCACGTTTTTTAATTAATTCAATCGTTTATTTATATCAGTATAGACTCATGAATATGTATTTTATACTTCAAGTTTTATCCAATGCTGCTTTATTTTATCCAATATAAATTATTGGAGTAATTTGTTGCTCAAATTATTCCAGTTTTGGCCATTAAGAGCTTCTTCAGTTATCTCCTGTGTCCCTTTGGCATTCCCTTGTCATTGTGGGGTTTTATGTTTTAGCATTTCCTTACCTTTTGGCTCTACAAGATGCTTTAGGCCCATCTTGTATATTTCCTGACCCAGTCCTAGAATCAACTATTTCTCCAAGGAGCTTTGTTTCCTTTTATTGGAGAATGGTATTAGAAACCAAGATCAAGGTGCTAGGTGAGCTTGTTCCTACTGTAGTGTTATTTTTTTATGCCTGTTCAAATGACAGAACAAGGAGATTTATGTGCACATACTAACCCAAGTATATACACATATCTATAAATTTTGCTATATGCAACATGTTAAACCAAGCGTGAGTTTCTACTGATGTTCCTAACTCTAGTACATTCCTACATGGATGAATCTAGCTTCCTTCCCTTGGCATCTGTAAACTTTCACTACAACAATGAGAAACTCTCTCTCACCATCCAGCATCCATTTGCTCAACCGCTCAATATGAATATATATCTCAGTTAACCCACACTACTGTGGGATACAACTTTATCAACTACAGTGTAGTACTTATGTACAGTTTCTTTTGCCTTTAGTTGTACAGACTTTGCTCATTTCCAGAATTACTTCAGTCAGCACCTCTTTCCCTCATCCCCTTCAGGGAGGTTGTTTTGTACACTTAGAATACAGTTAGATTATTTTGTCAAATTCTGCATACCATCCTGAGATTTCTGCAAAGTGACAAATTCTTTGTTTAAATTTGCATACATTAAATTTCATTCTTTTTGCTGTAACATGCAATGGCTTTGAAAAATGCAAAGTGTCATGAATTTAAAATTATGGTACCATACAGAATAGTTTTCCCACCCTGAAAACATCTGTGCTTTACCTATTCAACCCTCCCTCTCCTAGCCCTGAATCCCTGGCAAACTACTAACTTTTTTACTACCTCTGTAGTTTTGCTTTTCCCAGAGTGGCATATAATTGAAATCATACAGTATGTAACCTTTTCAGACTGGCTTCCTTCACTTAGCAATATGTATTTACTATGGTCTGAAAGTTTGTGTTCCTTCAAAATTTATATGCTAAAATACTAACCCCTGATGTGATGGTATTGGGATTTGGGGCCTTTGGGAGGTGATTAGGTTATGAGAGTGGAACTTCCATAAACAGGATTAGTGCCCTTATAAAAAAGAGACCCCAAAGATCCGCCTTGTCCCTTTCACCTTGGGAGGACACAATGAGAAAGCACCATCTATAAACCAGGAAGCAGGTCCTCATGAGACACTGAGTCTGCCTTGATTTTGAACTTCCCAGCCCCCAGAACTATGAGAGAAAAAAAATCTACATTGTTTATAAGCTATCCAGTTAATGCTTTTTTTTTTTTTTCTTTTGAGACAGAGCCTGACTCTGTCACCCAGATTGGAGTGCAGTCACACAATCTTGACTCACTGCAGCCTCCACCTCCCAGATTCAAGTGATTCTCATGCTTCAGCTCCCCAAGTAGCTGGGATTACAAGCATGTGCCACTATGCCCAGCTAGTTTTTGTATTTTAAGTACAGATGGGGTTTGGCCATGTTGGCCAGGCTGGTCTCGAACTCTTAACCTCAAGTGATCCACCCTCTTGGCCTCCCTAAGTACTGGGATTACAGGTATGAGCCACTGCACCTAGCCAGTTAATGGCATTTTGTCAACACAGCCCAACTGGACTAAGACAATATTTTAGGTTTTTCCACATCTTTTCATGGCTTCGTAGCTAATCTCTTTTTATTGTAGAATATTAGTCAATTATATGGATTTACTAGTTTTGTTATCCATTCATCTATTGAATGACTTCTTAGTTGTTTCCAGCTTTGGGTTATTGTGAATAAAGATACTATAAGCATTTGTGACCAGGTACAGTGGCTCACATCTTAATCCCAGCACTTTGGGAGGCCGAGGCAGTCAGATCGCTTGAGCCCAGGAGTTAGAGACCAGTCTGGAAACATAGTGAAACCCTGTTTCTACAAAAAAACTCTAACTGGGTGTGGTGATGCAGGCCTGGAGTCCCGGCTACTCAGGAGGGTAGAATCACCTGAGCCCAGGAAGTCAAGGCTGCAGGGAGCAGTGATTGCACCACTGTACTCCAGCCAGGGTGACAGAGTGAGACCCTGTCTCAAAAAACAAAACAACAGAAAAACAAATAAACAAGCAAACTTGTATGCAGGTTTTTGTGTGGACCTAAGTTTTCAAATGACTTGGGTAAACTAATAGCACAACTACTGTAGTGTATGTAAGATTATGTTTAGTTAGTAATTATCTGCTTAATTGTCTTCCAAAGTGACAGCTATGCCATTTTGCATTTCTATCAGCAATAAATGAGTGTTCTGTGTTGCATCCTTGCCAGCAAGTGGTGTTGGCAGGTTTTGGTTTCTGTTTTAATTTTAACCATTTTAGAAGGTATATAATGGTATCTCATTGTTGTTGTTTTAATTTGCAATTCTTTAACAACACATAATGTTGAGCAAGTTTTTATATTCCTGTTTGCTACCTGTATATCTTCTTTGGTGAGATATCTGTTAAGATATGTAAATTATCCTGTTTTCTTATCATTGGATTTTAAGAATTTTGTCCATTTTAAATAAAATGCATTTATCCCAAGCTTTGGCTTTTCTTCTTATTCTCTTAACAGTATCTTTTGAAGAACAAACATTTTGAATCTTAAGAAAATGAATCTTCAAGCCATAAGCATAGCAGATTTCTCTGTTGGTTTCTTTCATTAGAGTTGTGTAATTTTCTGCATGAAGATCCCATAAACATTTTACATTTTGGTGCTATTGTAAATGCTAGTTTTTAAATTTCAAATTCCAATTGTTCATCACTGGTAGATAGAAAGGCCATTGTTCATTGTGCATTTACCTTGTGAGTCCCCAGATCTTGCCACGGCCTGAGGCTGAGGTCTGGGTATATGTTGCCATCTGTCAGTTCTGGACACAGCTCTTCTGGTTCACGAGTCTTTTCAGCACTTCTGAACAACACTAGAATTTTTTGGTAATTGCTATATTTAATTATATATATATTAATTATATATATTTTATATATTTAATTATATATAATATATATAATTAATTGCTATATTTAATTTAATTAATAAACTATATTTAATCATATGGTTGTGCCGCCTAAACTAGTCACAATGTTATTGCTCTCATTCAGCCATTCCATATTGACTTCTGTGAGCAAATAATCTCCCATAGCTCCAAACAGGAGGCACAGGAAGCCCCCTTCTCCCCTCAGCTCCTCTAAACTGTGTAGAATTATTTCTCTCCTTCTGTAATCTCCCCTGGGGTTGCAATTTAGGTGAGAGAGTACATGTCACATCTAACCTCTAATCTTATCTCCTCTAATTCTTCCCCAATCAAGACAGGGTTTTAATTGCTTTCTCATGCAGAGATAAACTACTCTTATATCCCATTCAGTTCCTCTCTACTCTGTGGCTTATAAGGATGGCATCCTTATAACCCAGTTTTCAAAAGGCATTCCTGGTTTAAGACTGTTGTCCCGAGGTCCTATGCAATTTTGCATTTGTCTCAGATTTTTTTTACTTTTAGTAAAGTACTGTTACTGGCAGTTGAGTTAAAATGACTTGGAATAATTTTGGTGGACTTCTGCTTTGTTTAGCTCATTCATGGTACTTCTAGTACTGTATAAGATACATATTCAATGAACAATGTTTTCCCTTTGAATTATTAAAGTAGTAAAATTTTTTTATTAATTAAACTTTTTAATGAGTAATATGTGTACATGGTTCAACATCTTAAAAATCTATAAGGACACATAGTGAAAAATCTCTCTTTTCTCTTTCTATGCTCCTGCCATCCAGAAATATTTTATGCATATTCAAGAATGTATTATACAAATACACACACAATTATTTATGTATTATATTTTATAAAGTAATAGCATATTATACAAATTGTTCTACACCCTCATTATTATTTAATATGAAATGGAGATCTTTCTATTTCAGAATCCTAAACTATTTTCTTATCTTTTTATAGCTGATTACTAGTTCATTTTATGGGTGTACTTTATTTAACCAGTCAGTCCTGTATTAACAGATATTTGGATTTCCCCCCAGTTGTTTGCTCTTATAATTGTATGAAAATAACCTTACAGCTACATCTTTGTGAGTTTTTATTCCAGAATTAAAATTTCTAGATCAAAAAATGCATTTTTAATATTTCCAAATTGGACTGTATAGAAATTACCAAATTAGATCATCAATGTATGTCAGTGGGTGCATTTTCCTACATACTCTCCACCAAATAATGTAGTCAAATATCCTTATCTTCACCAATTTAATAAAGAATTTCTCAGAGGGGTTTTAATGTATATTTTGATTATTAATGAGATTAAGCACTTTCATAAGCTCCAGACAACTATATATACTTTTGATGGACAACTTTCTTATATGGTTTGCCCATGTTTTAATTGAGATTTTGTTCATTTGCTGTGAATGTGTAGGAGCTACTTACCTATTGGAGAATATAGTCTTTTTTTGTGATATGATATGCAATAATTTACTCGTTAGTTTTTATCTAATTTTTAGTTTTGCTTTGTAGCGTTTTGTTTTGTAGCGTTTTGTTTGTTTGTTTGTTTGAGACAGGGTCTCACTCTGTCGCCCAGGCTGGAATTCAGTGGCAGGATCACAGCTCACTACAGCCTCCACCTCCCCGGCTCAATTGACCTTCTCGCCTCAGCCTTCCAAGTAGCTGGGACTACAGGCGTGTGCCACCACACCCAGCCAATTTTTCTATTTCTTGGTAGAGATGAGGTCTCACTATGTTACCTAGGCTGGTCTCAAAGTCCTGGGCTCAAGTGATCTTCCTGCCTCAGCCTCCCAAAGTGCTGCGATTACAGACATCAACCATTGTGGCCAGCCACTTCTAGTGGATTTTATCATGCAGAAATTTTGTATTTTCATGTACTTTTATCTTTACATTATGACTTCTGTGTTCTATATCATAGTTAAAAATATTCCTCATTCTGGGTCAGGCGCTGTGGCTCACGCCTGTAATCCCAACACTTTGGGAGGCCGAAGCAGGCAGATCACGAGGTCAGGAGATCGAGACCATCCTGGCTAACACCATGAAACCCCATCTCTGCTAAAAATACAAAAAATTGGCTGGACTTGGTGGCACACGCCTGTAGTCCTGGCTACTAGGGAGGCTGAGGGAGGAGAATCGCTTGAACCTGGAGGCAGAGGTTGCAGTGAGCCGAGACTGTGCCACTGCACTCCAGCCTGGGCATGAGGGAGACTCCGTCTCAAAAAAATAAAAATAAAAATAAAAAATAAATTAGCAAGGCATGCTAGCATGTGCCTGTGGTACCAGCTACTTGGAGGTCTGAGGTGGATCTCTGGAGCCCAGGAGGTCAAGGTTGCAGTTAGCCGTGATTGCACCACTGCATTCCAGTCTGGGTGACAGAGTGAGACTGTATCTCAAAAACAAATAGTATTTATTAATTAAAATAATGATTATGAAAAGTATATAGTATACCAGAAAAATATCATGAATATAATTTGTTGTTAAATGCAAAATGAAACTCTATACCAACATATATGTAAAAGATGTATATACACATGGTTATTTAGCAGAGAGCAATTTTTCTTCCTTTTTAAGAGGTTACATTAATAAGAGATTTTTCAAAGTTTTAAACTGTGTATATAAAATATTTTAATGACCCTTAGTGGCTTTTATTTGGAAGTTTTCTAAGGTTTATTTTATCATATATTTACCCATTATATTTTATTGTGTTATTATTCTTAAGCCATCATTCAGATTGAAATATTTGAAAGGAACACTTTAGAAATGTACTAATTATTTTGCTAAGAAGTGGCTAATTTAGAAATTGCCATAGAAGAATGACATTAAAGTCTAAGTCATTAAAAAATCACCTTTTTAGAGCTGTCTTATGGTCAAGCAGAGCTATCACAATTGCACCACTGTTACCCAAATGTAAAAAAGAAGGAGGAAGAAAAGAGGAAGGGGGAAGCTCATAAAACTCTAGGTTTTAGGTTTTTCTTTTTTCCATATTAGGTGCAAATAATACTTGCTCAGCCCGCCTCACAGGATTGTTCCAAGACTCAAATGAAAGAAAACACGATAAGGGAGAGTTACTGTTATAATTATGAAAGTGCTTATTAATGTCATTCTCCTTCTAAATGTGCAAAGTTCCACCTGTTTTGAGGGAATAATGCCACCAGTCCTATAATAAATGTTGAGGTTGCTAATATCTTCAAGAGATTGGGTTTAAAGGGAGGCCAATTATGTCTAGCTCCACACTTTGCAGGCAGCTGGCTTTTATTTTCTCCCCTTTGGAAGAGCATTGCTTCACAAATCTTGACCTTAGTAGAGACTGAATGAGAAAATGCACAGCCTGACATTGACTTTGAAATATCTGACAGGACACAAGGCTGAGAGCATCTATCAATAATTCATTTCAGGTTACAGGGCAGAACAGGATCCCCACTGATTTTAAAGCCATTAATTGGTTGTTAGACTCCATTAAGTCACTCTGGATGTGAAAAGTATGGCTGAAGTTTAAAAACACAGAGATAGCAAAGGCAGCGCTCTTTTATTTTTTCTCACAACTGGTGTGACATCTTTGCCAATGAGAGAAAAGCTTAGGTCAAAGGGGGCTGAAAATTGAGAAGACATCTACTTTCTTTGGTCTTTATACTCAGGAACCAAGCAAAGATGGCAAGTTTCTCAAACCATTACCCTTTCTCCCAAATGAAACAAAATCTTTATCTTGAAAGTTAGTTTCCCAATGGCTGCTTTATAATTTTGTAATGAATGCTGTTTGCAGATGTTTTATTAAAAGTATATATTTTAAAGACAGAAAAGGAACTCATAAGTAAAAATAAATAGATTTGTTAAAAATCACCTGTTAATCAAAAACTAAGATAGATTCCTTATGCAGATTGAGTAGAGTTTGTAGCCATTTGATACTAAAAGATAAAGCAACAGCTAAGGCTGGGGCACCTACAGGGAGAGTGGTACAGATCAAAGGAGGGATGGCATTGGGGCAGGGAACAGATGCAGGTGTTGGGCTTAATAATTTAGCAAAATAATGATGAAGCGAATCGGTCATTCTGAAATCTGCTTTTAACCAATTTTCAATTTTAAAGAACTGATTGTGCTTTTGTCTATATCCAACTATTGGCCATCTGCAAGCGGTATCCTCCTCCTGAGCTGCAGTGCTTTTATGTTACAACGAAGGAGTTCTACAAGAAATCTTTCAACTCGTCTCTAGTTTCCGTTTTTTTTCATTCTATCACATGTCTTCCTGAATAACCACAAGTGCACCAAGAGAAAACCGCAATTTCATATGTGATTATGGAACAATACAGGGGACAATGCCGTTTATCTCTCACACAGTTTTCCTGTCATGGATTTGACATTATAGTTCTCATTTTGCATACAGCGCCTTTTTATGAATATTCAATTCTCATGGAAACACAGACAGGAAGGTGAAACGTTTATTTGTGTTTCCATTTTTTTTCAGATGAAAAAATCGGACCCAGGAAGTTTAAGCGAATCTAAAGATGGCAGGAATAGAAATAGACACACAGTTTTGGAGAGATTTTTATCTTGATTGCATTCCGGGCATCATTCTGTGAAGCCTTTACCTGATCCTTATGATTAGAGACATAGCGGGGTGATCACAAAATGTCCATTGAGTTCACGCAATGCTTTCCTATGTCAAAATAATAACGATCAGCCCGAGTGCAGTGGCTCATGCCTGTAATTTCAGCACTTTGGGAGGCTGAGCTAGGTGGATCATTTGAGGTCAGGAGTTTAAGACCAGCCTGGCCAACAGAGTGAAACCCCATCTCTATTAAAAATACAAAAATTATTGGGAATGGGAGTTCATGAGTGTTCATGAGAGTTCAGTTGCTACAAAGAGAATAAAATACCTAGGAATCCAACTTACAAGGGATGTAAAGGACCTCTTCAAGGAGAACTACAAACCACTGCTCAGTGAAATAAAAGAGGACACCAACAAATGGAAGAACATTATTCCATGCTCATGGATAGGAAAAATCAATATCACAAAAATGGCCATACTGCCCAAGGTAATTTATAGATTCAATGCCATCCCCATCAAGCTATCAATGACTTTCTTCAGAGAATTGGAAAAAACTACTTTAAAGTTCATATGGAACCAAAAAAGAGCCCACACAGCCAAGACAATCCTAAGGAAAAAGAACAAAGCTGGAGGTATCATGCTACCTGACCTCAAACTATACTACAAGGCTACAGTAACCAGAAAAGCATGGTACTGGTACAAAAACAGATATGTAGACCAAAGGAACAGAACAGAGGCCTCAGAAATAACACCACACATCTATGACTATCAGATCTTTGACAAACCTGACAAAAGCAAGCAATAGGGAAAGGATTCCCTATTTAATAAATGGTGCTGGGGAAACTGGCTGGCCATATGCAGAATGCTGAAACTGGATCCCTTCCTTACACCTTATATAAAAATTTATTCAAGATGGATTAAAGACTTATATGTAAGACCTAACACCATAAAAACCCTAGAAGAAAACCTAGGCAATACCATTCGGGACATAGTCATGGGCAAACACTTCATGACTGAAACACCAAAAGCAATGGCAACAAAAGCCAAAATAGACACATGGGATCTAATTAAACTAAAGAGCTTCTGCACGGCAAAAGAAATTATCATCAGAGTGAACAGGCAACCTACCAAATGGGAGAAAATTTTTGAAATCTACCCATCTGACAAAGGGCTAATAGCCAGAATCCACAAAGAACTTAAACAAATTTACAAGAAAAAACCACCCCATCAAAAAGTGGGCAAAGGATATGAACAGACACTTCTCAAAAGAAGACATTTATGCAGCCAACAGACACATGAAAAAGTCCTCATCACCACTGGTCATCAGAGAAATGCAAATCAAAACCACAATGAGATACCATCTCACACCAGTTAGAATGGTGATCATTAAAAAGTCAGGAAACAACAGATGCCGGAGAGGATGTGGAGAAACAGGAATACTTTTACACTGTTGGTGGTAGTGTAAATTAGTTCAACCATTGTGGAAGACAGTGTGGTAATTCCTCAAGGATCTAGAACTAGAAATACCATTTGACCCAACAATCCCATTACTGGGTATATACCCAAAGGATTATAAATCATTCTACTATAAAGACACATGCACACATATGTTTATTGCAGCACTATTCACAATAGCAAAGACTTGGAATCAACCCAAATGTCCATCAATGATAGACTGGATTAAGAAAATGTGGCACATATACACCACAAAATACTATGCAGGCACAAAAAAGGATGAGTCCATGTCCTTTGCAGGGCATGGATGAAGCTGGAAACCATCATTCTAAGCAAACTATCACAAGGTCAGAAAACCAAACACCGCATGATCTCACTCATAGGTAGGGGTCGAACAATGAGAACACATGGACACAGGGAGAGGAACATCACACACCGGGGCCTGTTGTGGGGTGGGGGGCTGGGGAAGGGATAGCATTAGGAGAAATACCTAATGCAAATGTCGAGTTCATGGATGCAGCAAGCCAACATGGCACATGTATACCTATGTAACAAACCTGAACTTTGTGCACATGTACCTTAGAACTTAAAGTATAAAAAAAATTGTTTTATATATAATATATTTTATATATTTATATATTATATATTTATATATATATATATAATTGAATACTACTCAGCCCTAAAAGGGAATGAAATAATGGCATTTGCAGAGACCTGGATGGAATTGGAGCCAATTATTCTAAGTGAAGTAACTCAGGAATGGAAAACCAAACATCGTATGTTCTCTCTTATAAGAGGGAGCTAAGCTATGAGGACACAAAGGCATAAGAATAATACAATGGGCTTTTGGGACTCAGGTGGACAGGGTGGGAGGGGGTGAGGGACAAAAGACTACACGTTGGTTACAGTGTATACTGCTTGGTTGAGGGGTGCACCAAGATTTCAGAAATCACGACTAAAGAACTTATTCATGTAACCAAACACCACCTGTTTCCACGAAACCTATGGAAATAAAAAATTTTAAAAAAAATACAAAAGTTAGCTGAGTGTGGTGGCATATGCCTATAGTCCCAGCTACTAGGGAAGCTGAGGCAGGAGAATCGCTTTTACCCGGGAAGCAGAGGTTGCAGTGAGCCAGGATCACACCACTGCATTCCAGCCTGGGGGACAGACCAAGACTCTGTCTCAAATAATAATAATAACAATCAAACATCAGGAGATGACCCAGTTTTTTTAATAAATAAGGAAACAATCCTTTCAGTTATTTCCTCTTCCCAGCTGATTCTTCAGTTCAGAGCTTCCTTTCTTCTTTCTATTTCCAATAGTGTGTGGCTATGTGCTCCCAAAAAATGAATGCACAGGGGTACAAATGTTAATTTTTGGAATGAGTACCTATTAATGCCTTTCTTTAAAAATCACCATTATACCTTTCCAGTGCCCTTAGATCATCAGTGTTTGAAATCTAAGCATTACACAAGCAGCAGAAGCATTATCAAGAATGATTAATCCATACAATGCAATTATGCACCTGCTGCTTACAGGCACGTGAAATATATTCTGGGACAAGATGGGAAATACAAATACAGGCACGGACATGGACTGGTTGCTGGGATTCTTCTCACCATAACATTATGGTTTTGCTGCTGCCACTGCAGAAACTGTGGTTCAGGTGGCTCAGGGACAATGAGAATGTCCACAGTCTTCAGTCCAAGAAATGAAACGCAGGAACCTTCAGGCTTTTTGTAATCACTGTGTTTATTTTATTTCTCCTTCACCATGGCTGTTACTGGCAGGAAGGCTCTCAAAACCAAATTCCAAGAATTGTATTAAACATATTTAACTCACGTACATGGAGTTCTCTCTTTATGCCTCTGGATATGAGATGTCCCAAAAGAAAGTCTATTCTTGAATCCAATGGTTTCCAAAACATATTTTGTATTGCCTCCTTTTCTTATTATCTGTCAACTCCCAAGTTGTTCTGATGATCTCAGTCATGAAAATACCAGCGGGTTCCTGAGCATGAAATTAAAATAAAGAGACTTTCCACATGATTGTTTAATTCCACTTGCAGAGGAGAAGACAGAGGCCCAGAGAACATGAATGAATTACCCAAGGTTGTGACTTGTAAGGAACAAAACCTAAAAGAGTTCTCAGTAGTATGCTCTTTTCTTTACTGAGTTGTCCCTACAGTCTTCTTGAACCTTACTTATAATTCGAGGTGCACTGTATGTATCCAAAGTAGTGGTTCAAGCTCCTCTATTGGAATATTATTTACTTATTTTCATTATGTAGTTATTATTATTATTATATGCTGTGACATAAGAAGGATAGTCTTTGTTGTCAGTTCCTGGCAGAAAGTTACTAAAACCCTTGGAATTTGTCTTTTGTTCTAATTAGGTGACTCTTAGTGGGCTTTTAGATAGCTTTAGGATGGAGGTTGGTTGCCAGAAAGATCAAGCCTTTAGCTTGATCCAAATTAGAAATCTGGAACTTTCAGCCCCACCCCACAAAGTCTGGGGAGGGAGAGGAGCTAAGATGAGTTAAACGCTAATGGGCAATGAATCAATCTGTTTAAATGATCTTTTGAGATTGTGTGTATGTATGTGTGTGTGTATAAATTCAGTCTTCCAAATTATCAAGGCTCTCTGTAAAAGTAATTTTTGAACTTTGCGGAACTATAAGCAGCCTTACTTTCACCATTTTTCTGTGTGAAGTAACATCACTGAAACAATTCATCTTTTGTATTTGTTTCCAAGAAACAATGCAAGTTGCAACGTGATCTCAGACCTGTTTCATATGATTATCTTTGATTTAAACTTTCATATGAAGAAGGTGTAAGACAGAAGTACAGACAAGGTGTGGAGATTGGAGAGTAAGCTAAGAGGGCGGCACACATCTGTCTTTGGAAAAAGAGTCTGGCGGAAAGTTGAGAGAGCCTGCCGTAACTCCGCTGTGGCTTTGTGGTGGGCATATTCAGCACCGCGAGTTTTCCCACCCGCTGTTATTTTTCTACATAAAAATACAGCTCAACGAAAACAGCAAGGCATAAATATTAACTAGGCCTAGCGTGAAATTATGTTTAAAGAGATATTGTCCAAGTAAAGTACAAGAATATACACAAACTATCCTTTTATGTTAATATTTTCAAAAGTGTTTTGGAAGAAACCCGTTGGCTCCACTAAATGTCTGATAGGCAAGGAGGTTCTTTTTATTTTTGTTGTTGTTGTTGTTGCTGTTGTTGCTGCTGCTGCTGCTGCTGCTGCTGTTGTTGTTAAGACGGAGTCTGGCTTGTTGCCCAGGCTGGAGCGCAGTGGCGGGATCCTGGCTCACTGCAAGCTCCGCCTCCCGGGTTCACGCCATTCTCCCGCCTCAGCCTCCCAAGTAGCTGGGACTACAGGCCCCCGCCACCATGCCCGGCTAATTTTTGTATTTTCAGTAGAGACGGGTTTCACCTTGTTAGCCAGGATGGTCCTGCTGATCCACCCACCTCCGCTTCTCAAAGTGCTGGGATTACAAGCGTGAGCCACCACGCCTGGCCCGGCAAGGAGGTTCTTAATCTGTTAGAAACAGACTACAGGCCGTTATAATAGAGCCAAGTCTCTGTTAAGGTCCTTGAACTCAGGCTCTCAGCTTTGATATGACTGAACTGAGCAAGGGAAATAGGTCAGGCAAAAATAAAACTTTCTTGATTGGAATAATAAGAATAGTTTTTTATTTTGCAGAGCCAGGAGATTTTATTCAGCACAAGTGTTTATAATTTTCTGTTTTCTTTTTTTTTATTATTATTATACTTTGAGTTCTAGGGTACATGTGCATAACGTGCAGGTTTGTTACATATGTATACTTGTGCCATGTTGCTGTGCTGCAACCATCAACTCGTCAGCACCCATCAACTCATCATTTACATCAGGTATAACTCCCAATGCAATCCCTCCCCCCTTCCCCCTCCCCATGATAGGCCCCCGTGTGTGATGTTCCCCTTCCCAAGTCCAAGTGATCTCATTGTTCAGTTCCCACCTATGAGTGAGAACATGCGGTGTTTGGTTTTCTGTTCTTGTGATACTTTGCTAAGAATGATGGTTTCCAGCTGCATCCATGTCCCTACAAAGGACACAAACTCATCCTTTTTTATGGCTGCATAGTATTCCATGGTGTATATGTGCCACATTTTCTTAATCCAGTCTGTCACTGATGGACATTTGGGTTGATTCCAAGTCTTTGCTATTGTGAATAGTGCCGCAATAAACATACGTGTGCATGTGTCTTTATAGCAGCATGGTTTATAATCCTTTGGGTATATACCCAGTAATGGGATGGCTGGGTCATATGGTACATCTAGTTCTAGATCCTTGAGGAATCGCCATACTGTTTTCCATAATGGTTGAACTAGTTTACAATCCCACCAACAGTGTAAAAGTGTTCCTATTTCTCCACATCCTCTCCAGCACCTGTTGTTTCCTGACTTTTTAATGATCACCATTCTAACTGGTGTGAGATGGTATCTCATTGTGGTTTTGATTTGCATTTCTCTGATGGCCAGTGATGATGAGCATTTTTTCATGTGTCTGTTGGCTGTCTGAATGTCTTCTTTTGAGAAATGTCTGTTCATATCCTTTGCCCACTTTTTGATGGGGTTGTTTGTTTTTTTCTTGTAAATTTGTTTGAGTTCTTTGTAGGTTCTGGATATTAGCCCTTTGTCAGATGAGTAGATTGCAAAAATTTTCTCCCATTCTGTACGTATACACCAGTAACAGACAAACAGAGAACCAAATCATGAATGAACTTCCATTCACAATTGCTTCAAAGAGAATAAAATACCTAGGAATCCAACTTACAAGGGATGTAAAGGACCTCTTCAAGGAGAACTACAAACCACTGCTCAGTGAAATAAAAGAGGACACAAACAAATGGAAGAACATACCATGCTCATGGATAGGAAGAATCAATATCGTGAAAATGGCCATACTGCCCAAGGTAATTTATAGATTCAATGCCATCCCCATCAAGCTACCAATGAGTTTCTTCACAGAATTAGAAAAAACTGCTTTAAAGTTCATATGGAACCAAAAAAGAGCCCGCATCTCCAAGACAATCCTAAGTCAAAAGAACAAAGCTGGAGGCATCACGCTACCTGACTTCAAACTATACTACAAGGCTACAGTAACCAAAACAGCATGGTACTGGTACCAAAACAGAGATATAGACCAATGGAACAGAACAGAGTCCTCAGAAATAATACCACACATCTACAGCCATCTGATCTTTGACAAACCTGAGAGAAACAAGAAATGGGGAAAGGATTCCCTATTTAATAAATGGTGCTGGGAAAATTGGCTAGCCATAAGTAGAAAGCTGAAACTGGATCCTTTCCTTACTCCTTATACGAAAATTAATTCAAGATGGATTAGAGACTTAAATGTTAGACCTAATACCATAAAAATCCTAGAGGAAAACCTAGGTAGTACCATTCAGGACATAGGCATGGGCAAAGACTTCATGTCTAAAACACCAAAAGCAATGGCAGCAAAAGCCAAAATTGACAAATGGGATCTCATTAAACTAAAGAGCTTCTGCACAGCAAAAGAAACTACCATCTGAATTTTCTGTTTTCAACGTAAAAAAACTGAGTGGAAAAGAATTGCAATGGGAAACAAGGAGATGCTTTGCTCTGAAATGAACAGAGAGGTTAGCAAGCCCAGTGACCAATTCTGCATAAACAGGTAGCAAAAGTACAAGTGAACAGTGGTACTTGAACTTCCTTTGCAGACATTAAAATGCCTGATAATCAATAAAAAATAAATAAAAGTTTTGTAAAATAATTGCGTTACCTCAACTAATAAAACTGCTCACTTTTTTTCTGATATGTCCTTAAGGTTGAAATGATAGTTTTACAAAGTGATATTTCTCAGCATCCATACATGTTTTAATCCCATATCTCTGCTTAAACTTTAATATAAACGTTTGTCTGTGCTCTCCTGTGAATTTTTCAAAATTGCTTCACAAAGACCTTTGAGGACCAAATTGATTCAAAGCAAATGGAATAGAATAGAACTGAGATTAAGAACACTTCGTTCTTATCTGATATCTGATTTTGGGTGATTTAAATTTCATTTTCTGTGAAGAATGTTTAATGAGTTGTTAATTCCAAGTCGTATACTTATCAAATTTTATCATTACATAGGCCACAAATTTTGTTTTTAAAAATAAAACGAATGAATACAATAAATTAGTAAATGTGCTAATCTTGTTCATAAAATGTATCACTAATATTTTAATGTTTCTCCTTTTTTGGTTCCATGTGTGTATTATGTGTATATATTACGCACACACACACAATACATAATGACACGAGTGTATAGCCCATACCAATTAGGTCGTCCTGTACATTGTTTTGAAGGCTGCTCTTGTTTTACATAGAAATATATTATAATTTTCTCCTCTGTCATTAACTATTCTTCACTCTATCATTGTGTGGCTATTCCATTGTTTAGACAAGCAGTTCTCCATTATTAGACGTTCATGTTTTCCCCCTAGTTTTGCTTTTAAAATAATCGAGTATCATTACCTTTGTCTATACACGTTTACAAGTATCTCTGATTATTATCTTCGGGTAAATGGCTGAATCAAAAGATACGTGCTTTTTAGAGCTTTTGATTAATGTTTCTAAAATGTCTTTGAGGATTGCTTTACTAAAGTTTCCATGTGTACTTCTACTAGCAGTAAAATAGTGTTCTTTTCCCATGCCACCGCCAACTTTAGATGTTTAATAAAAACTACAATCTTTGGAGATTGCAGAAAACAAAGGCAAAAATTCAATATTTAAAAAATGTGAATGCTTGTGAAATTGAAAATTGTATAACATACCGACTGGTCCCTGAATCTCCCTCATACCTCATCTCTATTTTCATCTCCTATGGTGACTAGCTTCCTTTTGGTACTTTCATGCTATTTTGAATATTATCATTTTCTCATGTAAATATAGTGTGCTGAATGGTGGGCCCCAAAAAGATATGTCCATGTCCTAATTCTCAGAACCTGTGAGTATTACCTTATCGGTAAAAGAGTAAATGTTACCTTATTGGGCAAAGGATGCAATTAAGGGTTTTGAGAGGAAGAATTAATCCTATATTATCCAAGTGGGTCATAGATCCGATGATAAGTGTTCTTAAAAGAGGGACGCAGAGGGAGATTGGAGAGACATAAGAGGAGACAGCAATGTGAAGATGGAGGTAGAGAATGGGGTGATGTGGTATCAGGCACAGGAAAGCAGCCAGGCAGCCACCAGAGCCAGAGATGGCCAGGAACGCATCTTCCCTTACGGTTCCTAGGGAGAGCACAATCCTGCCGGACCTTGGACTTCTGGCCTCCAGAAACTGTGATGGAAGCCATTTCTGTTTTTAAGCCGCAAAGTTTGTAGTAGTTTGTTACAGGTTACAACAGCCCCAAGAAATAAATACAACAGATTAATTCTAAACCTGCAAATCTCCTTTTATTCTTCACTATTAATATTTTCTCCATTTCAGAATAATTTTAGAATCATTTTTTTGTTAGAAGGTAATGAAAAATAAAATTGTGTGCTGATACTACTTAGAATAATGTTAAATCTATAAAGGAAATTGGAGACAACAGACATCTACCATTTTCATTCTTATACCTAGGCTTCTGGAATGGCTTTTTTAGTTATTCTTCTTTTGTGTTACCTTATAAAGCTTTGACTTTTTTTTTTTTTTTCATATGGGCTCGTGAGTTTATTTTTAAGGTTTTTTTTTTTTTGTAAGTGCATTATACTTTGTTGCTAACATAATTGAGTGTGATATGTTCTCAGTCAGTGCTTTCTAATGGAACTTGCTGGGGTGATATAAATATTCTCTCTTTGTCCTGACCAGTGTGGCCAACACTAGCCACATGTGGCTATTGAATGCTTGAAATGGGGTTAGTGTAATTGAAGAGCTGAATGTGTATATTCTTTCATTTTAATTAATGTCAATGAAAGCCACATATGGCTACAATATGGGACTACATAGTTCTACGTGATTATTGCTGCTTTATTAGATGACCAAGGCAGTATAGCAAAATGGTTAAGAGCATGGGCTCTGGAGTTATATAGTCTGAGTTATATCTTAGCTCCACCATTACTAAATTAGTGGACACACACTGGGAAATAACCCTAAGTATTGGTCTGGAGGCCAGGGGGCAGGTGGGAAGATCCTCAGATAAGCATTGTCTTATAGTGGACTTGTGTCATTAAGGTTTGTTTCGTCATAGTCTTCAAGCAAGAAGCTGGGAATAGTGAAATACTTCTTTTTTAATTTGAAATTTTTATTTTATTTTTTATTTTTCCATAAGTTGTTGGGGTACAGGTGGTGTTTGGTTACATGAGTAAGTTCTTTAGTGGTGATTTGTGAGATTTTGATGCACCCATCACCCAAGCAGTATACACTGGACCCTCTTTATAATCTTTTACCCCTTACCCCTTTCCCACCCTTCCCCCTAAGTCCCCAAAGTTCATTGTATCATTCTCATGCTTTTGTGTCCTCATAGCTTAGATCCCACATATCAATGAGAACATACAATGTTTGGTTTTCCATTCCTGAGTTACTTCACTTATAATAATAGTCTCCAGTCTCATGCAGGTCTCTGTGAATGACATTAAATTAATTCCTTTTTAAGGATGAGTAGTATTCTATCATATATATAAAATATATATAATATGTAGTGTCCTATCATATACATATATACATATATAATATATATGTGGATAAAGAAACTGTGAGATATATATCATATATATCGCATATATATATATGTGTGTGTGTCTGTGTGGATTGATGGACATTTGGGTTGGTTCCACGATTTTGCAACTGTGAATTGTACTCCTATAAACATGCATGTGCAAGTATCTTTTTCATATAATGACTTCTTTCCCTCTGGGTAGATACCCAGTAGTGGGATTGCTGGATCAAATGGTAGTTCTACTTTTAATTCTTTGAGGAATCTCCACACTGCTTTCCACAGTGGCTGTATTAGTTTACATTCCCACCAGCATTGTAGAAGTGTTTCCTGATCAACATATCCATGCCAATATCTACTTTTTTAAATTTTTTAATTGTGGTCATTCTTGCAGGAGTAAGGAATTTTTCACATTGTGGTTTTGATTTGCATTTCTCTGACCATTAGTGATGTTGAGCATTTTTTCATATGTTTGTTGGCCATTTGTACATTTTTCTTTTGAGAATTGTCTATTCATGTCCTTAACCCACTTTTTGATGGGATTCTGTTTTTTTCTAACTGATTTGTTTGAGTTCATTGTAGATTCCGGATAGTAGTCCTATGTCAGATGTATAGATTGTGAAGATTTTCTCCCAGATTGTGAAGATTTTCTCCCACTCTGTGGGTTGTCTGTTTACTCTGCTGACTATTCCTTTTGCCATGCAAAAGGTCTTTAGTTTAATTAAGTCCCAGGTATTTATCTTTGTTTTTATTGTATTTACTTTTGAGTTCTTGGTCAAGAAATCCTTGCCTAAGTCAATGTCTAGAAGGGGTTTTCCAGTGTTATCTTCTAGAATTTTTATAGTTTCAGGTCTTAGATTTAAGTCCTTAATCCATCTTGCATTGATTTTTGTATAAGGCGAGAGATGAGGATCCAGTTTCATTCTCTTACTTGTGGCTACCCAATTATCCCAGCACCATTTGTTGAAAAGAGTGTCTTTTCCCCACTTTATGTTTTTGTTTGTTTTGCCAAAGATCAGTTGGCTGTAAGTATTTGGGTTTATTTCTGGGTTCTCCATTCTGTTCCATTGGTGTATGTGCCTATTTTTATACCAGTACCATGCTGTTTTGTGACTATGGCCTTATAGTATAGTTTAAAATCAGATAGCCTGATGCCTCCAGATTTGTTCTTTTTATTTAGTCTTGCTTTGGCTATGCAGGCTCTTTTTTGATTCTATATGAATTTTAGAATTCTTTTTGCTAATTCTGTGAAGAATGACGGCAGTATTTTGATGGGGATTGCATTGAATTTGTAGATTGGCTTTGGCAGTATGGTCATTTTCACAACATTGATTCTACCCATCCATGAGCATGGGATGTGTCTCCACTTGTTTGTGTCATCTATAATTTCTTTCAGCAGTGTTTTGTAGTTTTCCTTGTAGAGGTCTTTTGCCTCCTTGTTTAGTGATATGGTTTGACTCTGTGTCCCCACCCAAATCTCATCTTGAATTGTACTCTCATAATTCCCACGTGTTGTGGGAGGGACCTGGTGGGAGATAATTCGAATCATGGTGGTTCCCCCATATTGTTCTCATGGTAGTGAATAAGTCTCACAAGATCTGATGATTTTATCAGGGGTTTCTGCTTTTGCATCTTCCTCATTTTCTCTTGCCACTACCATATAAGAAGTGTCTTTTGCCTCCCGCCATGATTCTGAGGCCTCCCCAGCCATGTGAAACTGTAAGTCCAATTAAACCTCTTTTTCGTCCCAGTCGTGGGTATGTATTTATCAGCAGTGTGAAAACGGACTAATACAGTTAGGTAGGTATACTCCCAAGTATTTTTTTTTTTTTTTTGCCGCTATTTTAAAAGGGGTTGAGTTGTTGATTTGATTTTCCATTTGCTCGCTGTTGGTTCAGTAGAAGAGCTACTGATTTGTGTACTTGTATCTGGAAACTTTGCTGAATTCTTTTATCAGCTCTAGGAGGCTTCTGGAGGAGTCTTTAGGGTTTTCAAAGTAGACGATCATATTATCAGCAAACAGTGACAGTTTGACTTCCTCTACCTATTTGGATGCCCTTTATTTCTTTCTTTTGTTTTTGATTGCTCTGGCTAGGACTTCCAGTACTACGCTGAAGAGGAGTGGTGAGAATGGGCATCCTTGTCTTGTTCCGGTTCTCAGAGGGAATACTTTCAACTTTTAACCATTCAGTACTATGTTGACTGTGGGTTTGCCATAAATGGCTTTTATTACATTGTGGCATAGAGAATAGTGAAATACTTCTTCATCTCCAAAAAGTTCGGAGGAATCTGGGTTTCAAGTTTTGTGTGTGTACCTATCCGAATAGCCCCATCCCAAATCTCAAGGTCCCATTCCTTCTCTTTCAGATCCCTGACTTTGGCGTTAGAATTCTCCCAGGACTGCAAATCCAATGTTCTCTGATGTTTTGCTACTCTTAGAATTGAGTCATAATCCTGTTCCTCAGTTTGCCCCTATCTCCACCACAACTACAGGAAAAGAGAGTAGCTTTGAATGTTGCCAAAGAAGTCCTGAAGGAAAGAACGCCCAAAGAGGCTTTTACAATTGTCTTTGAACTGGTGATTGATGGTACTGAGCTTTCTGTTTTCTCTTCAAAGCATCAGTGGTGTTCAACACCAGCCACCAAATTCTACAGACCTTATAATTACCATTTTCCTCGTATTTCTCAAATGCCAGAAACATTGCTTAAGCTAGGGATTTGAGTTCATGTAGTCTACTGAGAAAGGGATTGCAGGGAAAAAAAATGAAGGAAGCAGGGAGGGAAGAGAAGGGGGATAAATAGAGAAGTGGCCTCAACTGGAGTCTAGCTGAAGCCTCAGCATGAACTGTACCACAGAGGCAGCCCACCATTAAGGCAAGGATGTCTGCCTTTTGTAACTCTATATCAGTCAGCTATTGGCTGCAGACTACCCAAGGGGAAAGTAAAGCTTAGGCTAAGGCAATTTGTGTTCCGCAGAGTATACCTTTCTAGAGAAGTTGTAGCTGTGAGCTTTTAGCAGTTAACACAGCAACCAAGGGGATCTGGGCAGGACACCAGGGGTGTCCACTACCCCAATTAAGAAAAGAGTACCGAGGTTTGAATTTTAATCAAAGACTTATTTTTTTTTTAGATCATCGTAGTTTTTTTTCCTAACTTGAATTGTGTGATGTATTATATCAGTAGTTATTGGTTGTTGTTTATCTCTTTATTTACTCCAGTAATTGACCTATTACTGAGTCACTTTATTCTACCTTGTCCATGATAAGTTAGTCTTTTTACATTACTGTTAAATTCTATTCACAAATACTTTATTAAGGATTTTTTATTCCTGCCATGTATAGCTGTATAGTCTACTTTAATAAATGTGGCTCAAAAGAACAACAATAATTTATTTACACACAATTTTTCGATTTGGGTAAAGCATGGAGGGCATGGTTTATTTGTGTTCCATGTTGTATCTATGGGGATGGAACAATTGAGACAGTTTTTTCTCTAACACGCCTGGTGCCTTATTTGGGATGGCTTAGTGTATCTCTCCACTATAACTTCTCTTCCTGACTAGCTTGGGCTACCTCTCACCATGGTGGCTGGGTTCCAGTAAGTAATGTTCCAAAAGGACAAGTCCCTTTGTGCAAGCACACATCAAGTCTCTATTTGTGTCTGGTGTGCATTAGCAGACCTATTGTCCAAAGCTAGGTACATAGCCAAGCCCAGAGTCAATGTGAGACTATCAAAGCGTGCAGTTGAAGAAGTCAAGGTCACTTGAGACCATCAAAACATCGGTTTGCTACATTCCACCCTAATGATTCATGTCTCTTCTACCTGTCACATCTCTTCCACTTCCCAGGACCCTCACAGTCTCATCCCATTATGATATCTGGCTTAGACTTGAAATCTAGGATCTTGGCATCCAAATTAGCTTAGATGAGGATAAAGTTTCTTGAATACGACTTATCTCAACCTATAGCCCTGTAAGCTATACAGATACATTTATTTTCTGCTCACCTGAAAACTCAATATACAGTGATGAGGCAGGAAGGAAAACAGCAATAGACATTGCCATTTAAAAAGAGAAAAACAGGAGGCACATCGCAATCACTGATGCATAGCATTTCTGAAAACTGGCTGGCTTTATTTTCCGGTATCTTTATTAAAAGTTGGTCATCTTCCCTGGGATCATATTTTCTGCTCTGTTAGCTCTCGGTTTCTCCCTCTGATTCATTCTTTTTCCATAAGAAAAGGCCTGTTTTTGCAGCTGAGCCGCTTTCTCTGCCTGGGCTTTCTGCCTGTTGTGAACATCTGTGTCCCTCTTAGTCCAAATAGTCAATGCTTATGGTGGTATAATACTCTTTTTCAAACATGTGGATTTCTTATGAATCCTATTGCAGTTCAGTCCATCAGACAAAGGCTATGTCCAAAAATCTCTTCAAGGCAGACTGCTCTCTACTTTATTTATTGATTTAAAAATTACTTCTGCATATGTTTAAACATTACTTATCTCTATTATCTCCCTTTCTTATCCCAACTACTTCACTCAACCTAGGTTTTGGGAAGGCTGGAAAGTTTTATTTTTCCATGTAGCAAGATCTGAGTCTCCTTTATATTTTAAATAATTTCTATTTATTTGTTGAATTATTTATTAATTTATTATAAACATATTTTCCTTTATATCCTTGAATATAGTTATCATAGCTACTTTAAAATGTTTGTCTGATTTGGCACAACGCCATCTCTACAAAACTATAAAAATTAGCTGGGTGTGGTGGTGCATGCCTCTAGTCTCACCTATTCGATATGCTGAGGTGGGAGTATGGCTTGAGCCCAGGAGGTCGAGGCTGCAGTGAGCTATGATCGCACTACTGCACCCCAGTCCAGGGGAAAGAGTGAGACTGTGTCTCAAAAACAAAAAAATCTGATAATTTCAACATCTGGCTCACCTCAGATCAGTTCCTACTGACAATGTTGTCTCTGCAGTATGGGTCACATATTACTCTTTCTTTGTATGTCTAGTAATTGTGTATAGTATACTGAACATTATGAATGATACATTTTAGAGATGGTATATCCTTTTATATTCCTCTAAAGAGCTTTGACTTTTGCTTTGTTTGTTTTAACAGGCATTTAATTTGTCTGAACTCAATCTCCAAACTTATTCTCCCCTGGGTGGGAGGTAGTTAAAATCTCTGTTTTGTAATTCTATTCTCAGTTGGGCTTATTGGAGCTATCCTGTGTATATAGTTCAAGGGAATATACAAAAAAAAAAGTGACTCCTTTTCTCTGGCTCTCTCTATTTTAGAATATCTTTGATCTGCAGTGATCCTCTTCCTTCTTGTTCTTCCAGCCATGAAGATGGAGAGATTCTATTATAAGATTGTGAGTTTCCATCTGAGTCTTAGCGGCTTCACGTGATGCTGACCGGAGTCTGCTTGCAGGCAAAGAGCAGTAAGAGCATCCACTCTCTAATGGTTTCTACCTGGTTCAAGTATCTTTCCGGTACCCTCAAGAAGTTCTTCAATCTTTTCCAGAGAGTAAAACTGTTATCTTCAGGAGGCTTTGTCAAATGGAAGCCACTCTGCCACTACTGGAAATAAAATCTCTTTTCTTGAATCTAAAGATAATTCATGTAGAAAAAGAGCTAGTCTCAAAACTAGGTTGGGATTGGGGTGCCTGGGGAAGAAAAGAGAGATAGTGGAGAGAAGAATATAATTTTTTAATAAATGTCTCAGTTTCCTTCTCATTAGTGAATATACATTTTTTGTACTTCAATTTTCGATGAGTTACAGGTTTTCAATCATGGTTTTTTATCTAGATTTTCCCACCTAGTACATGTTTCCTTGGGCAAGTAATTTAACATCCCTGAGTTCCACTTTCTTCATCACTGTGACATGGTTGATCAAGCCCCTGTGACAAGGAGACGGAGATAACAGTAAATTGAGATTGAGTGACATCTGCAAAATTTTAGTAGTAAATTTTTTGGAATCAGTACTTCTATTTTTATGGTCTTTGTATAGCTTTGTTATGATATAGATGAATATAATTTTATGTAGCTGTTGAAAAATAGTTACATTAAAATGTTCTGTAGAAATACCCTGGTCTAAAATCAGGTTTCTTTGCTAGGTAATAAAAATACTTCCCCCTGAGGCAGTTCTGGGAAACTATTATAATATTCCAAAATTGTACCTTTGCAGAATATAAAATAACTAATAAAAAGATTTTGTAATTGTAGTTCCTTATGAATTATGTGAATTACATTAAATATTTTTAAGAACATTTTCCTTGCATGAATAAAGCTTTTTATGAACTAATGTCTCAACTAGTGAGAAGGTTATGCTGATCTCAGCTTATACCAGCAGGTCACAGTGGCAACTACATTCTCAACTTTTAGAGGTATGAATTTGCTCTCCAGTACAATTTTTTATCTAAGTAATTTAAATATGATTCTGAGTCCCCACTAGCCTGAATGACAGAATGTGATTAATCGAGACTCCCTTCCTGATTTTACTTCGGAATGAAACAAGTCCACGCTGGGGTCGTACCTGTCTTGGCAAGTCCTGCTCCAATCCATCCATTTCTGCAGTCATCACCTTGGGCATCCTGTTCCAAAGAGGCATACAGCAGTGCTGAGAATAAAGCATTTATTATGTATGGTCATCTGTGCTGGGCACTGTGGGACACTGGGAAAAATAGGGTATAACTCTTGCCCTCTGTGAAGTACAGGAAAAATCCGGGCGTCAAAAATGTAAAATTTCCAGCCATTTGGCCATAGATGTTACTTTTAGTGTAACCACAACCAGTATCAAATGGAAATCTGGCTGTAAAAAAAAAACAGAACTGTGAAACATTTAGAAAAGAGTAATGAAAACAGCAGAAAATTCAGTTCTCAGCAGAATCCTGTCAACAGAAGAAATTCTACTTCCACAAATTCCTTAGTTGAGAAAGGCGTGCAGAGGGCTTCCCAGGCCATCTATAAAACATGAAACCAAGAACAGAGGAGATGAAGAAAGGTTTCTATTTTCTTTCTGATTTAGCCTTAACTTGTGGTTTATGTTTTTTTTTAAAAAAATGGTCTAAGCTCTTCTCGGGACCATTACGGGACTGTGCAGCTATGTGCTTGCACTAACATTGTTTATTTCAGAACATCTGTGCCATAATCTTTGGTCATGCCTGTGGAATATATGAGGTCATCTCTTTGGATGTTTATATAGCTGAGGAATAATCAAAACCAATGCACCAGGGATGGATATCCTTTCCCAGATTTTTAAACACTTTTGCTCTTTTCATATCACCTCTTAAGTCTGCTCAACTCAGCACTGTGGGCACGGTATGTTCTCAGCAAAATGGGTGTTGAACTAATTAATGAGTATAATCTGGCTCAACTTTTGCCAATCTCACCCTTCCTCCCTACACACACACACACACACACACACACACATACTGCAAAGCACAAGAGAAAGATAAGCAATATTGAATTACAATGAGCTGAGTTCTCTCTTAGCCTTGTCATTGCCTACTTCTGTAAACTTAGGCAAGCCTAACCCTCCATCTGTTATCAGGATGAGCTCTCTTTGCTCCTCTTGTTTTAAAGATACTTCTTTGACTTCTTATCATATACAGACATAGTCCAAAGACCTTTCATGTTGTAGCTGCTGCCTGCCTATCCAGAATCACCTTTCACAATCCCATAAAAATGGGCCCTGCTGGTAGCTGCCCTGCACCACCTGCAGACCTTGCACTTGGACACATTCTCTTTCTCTTGCCTCCATGTTTTGGGGGCGCCTGGCTGAATGTTGTCACCTTGTCACTCCATCCTCCTCCTCCCTCAGCACCTCAAACACATCCTTATTGTCGCTGTAGAGTTGCAGCTGCAGTTGACCCAAAAGGAGCTCAGGGCCTAGAATAGAAGAAAATCATCAATACTGAAGTTAAGGATTGTAGTTTTGTTCAACTGGGAAAGACAATGACCCTCGGATGGTAGGGTCAGGGTATCCATTTGACATTAGGAATCAGGTTTCTTCTTGGATTGGCACCATTTGCCACCATCAAGATCTTTACCTACTTTAAGGTTGTTTGTTTGTTTTGTTTCCAGTCATGTCACCAGGGATCAACACAAGCAGGCCCTGTCTCCTGGTGGCAGTGCGGTGGCACATGACTGGTGTCTTGCTTTATGTAGGTGCTGTTGACTCCTTGAGTTCTCACCCTAGAGGCCACTCCCACAGAAGTAGTTTCTCCACCAGTGTCTTCTAGAAGCACACACCTAAAGTTGAATTCTTCTCAAAGTACCCCTCTGTGCAACTATTCCCCTTTTTACACTGCCCTTTTAGAAAAGATAATGATGGAAAGAATCAATAGAAACCCCAAATAGAGAAAAAGCCTGTAGTAGCATTGACAATCAGCCTTGAGGCATTGCTGTTTTCCAGAATGTAGGGGGATCACAATGAAGGCACACTGTCAAGAACTGACTCTTCACTTTTCTTTCCTAGAAAGTGATCCAGAGTAAAGGGACCAAAGGAGTATTTCACCAACATCTCTGAATTAGAGAGAGGCAAGGGTTACCTGTCAGAGTGGTTCTGGGAAAAGATGCAGAGCTACCTCATTGTCAGCAGGGACCAACATTTGTCAGGGACTTCTGAAGGAACAAGCAATCTTCATGAAACAGAAAGTTTAAATTGTGAGCTGGCCTGGCTTCTCAGTAATGGAAGAACAGTTTCCTAAAGCAACTGGACATCCTTCCACCCACCCCCAAGAGCGACAAGAATCTGGCCACAGTCACACCATGTATTTGGAATAGCGAACGAGAAAGCCAGATGAGGAAGGTGACCTTATGCCCTGTATGTTCAACATACCCAGGGGAGAAAACTTGAAGAGATGACACTTCCTAACTAGACTGCTCTTGATCTCAACTTCCTCACACCTTTAGCGACGCATGGCTGAACAGGCAATGCTGTTCATGCCACCAGGCTTTGACTTTGAGACCAAAAAGGAGAATTCTAGCAGCAACCAGGTAAACCCACACAGACTGTTTTGAAGGACACAGCAGCTAGGACAGAATCATGTGTGAGTTAGAAAACAGTGGCCTTATGGGCAGATGCAACCCTGCACCAGTCATCATAGCTTAACACAAAGATCAGGGGTTAACTTTCAGCCTTACTCTGCGGCCTGCTGGGTGCCTTTGTGCAGGGTGGCCCTGCTGGGAAGCACCTGTCCTGTCCTTTTTCTAAAATACGTAAACAGGAAAAAGAAATGCAAGACAGGGCCTATCAAAAATTCATTAGCATAAAAGTAGGAGACAAATGTCGCTCACGAGAGATACAATAAGAATATATCTTCACAGGTGATCTACTGCAGGTGACTTTTTGCATTTTTATTATACAAGCAATTATTCATTGCAAAAAATAAAAATAATTAGAAAGAGTGATCAGAAAAAAGAAGAAAAAGTCCGTGGTCTCATCTATGCGATAAACCACTTCAATATTTTCCCCGTCATCTCTTGGATATTTATTAGTTGAAATTCTTCTGTAAAAAGGAGCTTTCTATTTATTTCTCTTTATTTACTTACTTATGTCATCATGGACTCTGATTCTTTTATTCTCATGGGTTATAGAATCACTATTGCTGTTTTTTTGGTGCTCAAACCTTGGCAGGTTTGGTCGTTGGAAGCCTCTTCCATCAGGCCCTGGCCTCATCACTTTTAGAGCATGTCCTGACGTTCTGGCACAGCAAGGTGCTTCAGCCTCATCTCATCCTTCCCAGGCCAGCCCCGAAATTAACCATCTCTCCTAGGAGCCCTCCTGTTAACCTCTCCATGTATTTTTTTTCCAGTTGTTTTTTGTTTTGTTTTGTTTTGTTTTTTTCTAGGACTACTTCTAGGCTCCTGGCTTGAATTTAAAGACAGTTCAGACAGTTCTTAGCTTGTCAAGTGAGTGAGGCGGGCAGGTTCCCTGGAGAAACCGCTAGATGAAGAGGGCATCCTGAGGGGAGAAGCAGCACAGGGGATGCACCTGAGCCAATGAGAAGCCCTCTCAGCACAGGGGAGAGGCAACAAGGGGTGAATAGGAGTCTGTCAGGAATCTGTCACTCTCTGGGCTCCGGAGAGCAAGAGATTACTAACAAAGCATAAAGAAACTTACACTGAAAACAGTTATAGAGCATAAAGGTTTGAGCAGTGCAGACGGACAGCCCCTACTGGCAGGCTGTAATAGCCTCGGAGAAAGACTTAAACTTGAAGTCCCACTTCATTACAAACCTCAGTGGAGATTCGGGGCTGTGGGGCTTTGCTGATGTGTGGTTGCAGGTGACTGTGGTTGGTGTCTGCTGCATGTTGGAAAGAACTGCAGGGTTCCATGAAGGCGCTCCAACTTCCATGGGAGTTGGGAATGAACCACAAAAGTGGAGGCAGGCGCAGTGGCAGAGTTCCACAGAAGCCAACTGACTGGGGTACACTCGTGACTACATCCCGGGCACTTCCCATAATCCTGGGAAGATGTTTGCAGAGGGCAGAGGCCTTGTCTGAATGAGAGGGGCAAGAACCAATTAAATCTTAGTTATTACAATTAATGGAACTACATTAACACCCACAGAATTGTAAGGATAGAAACTTAGAAGACAGATTGAGGTATCCATTTTTCAAATCTACCTCCCCCAGGCCAGTCCCACCTTGCAGAGAAAAATTATGAATGTTTCCATCTAGACCACTGGTTCTCAATTAGGAGTGATTTTGTCTTCTTGGGGGACATTTGGCAACGTCTGGAGATATTTTTGCTCGCCATGATGAAGGGATGCTCCTGGCAGCTAGCAAATAGAAGCCAAGGATGCTGCTAAAATGCACAGGATAGCCCCGCAAACCAAATAATTATCTGGCCCAAAGTGTCAATAGTGTCCGGGTTGAGAAACCAGGTTCGAGATGCGGGAATCTCTTTGGTTTGGAAAATATGTTTATACATTAAAAACATTAATGTACTTTGTCTAGTATAGATGTCGCAAATTGTTTACAGTTTGTTTGTTTTTTGCACTTAATTATATTTTTAAAACTATGGAAATATAATTTTTATATATTTAAATCTATCAATGTTCAGTTATGTCAGAAAACATTATTTCTGTGTTTGATATGGTTTTTGCTATAGTCTAAAATTGTATAAATATTCAATTTTGTATAAAATTGTGTAACTATTCTTTTGATGCTTTTATACCTTTATCTTTTACTTTCAGCCATTCTGGAATTTATTTTATGGCAGGGTAGACTGTAGGAATCTCAATTTATTATTTTCTTCTTAAATAGCCAGTTGTTCCAACAATATATACTGGGAAGCCCTATCCTTTATCCACTTTGCACTTTTTGAAAGAGTAAAATTATCATATTCTGAATCCAAATATCCAGTTAGAACTGTTTCTGGGATTTCTATTTTCTTCTATTGGTCTATAATAGTCTGGTAACAGGTTCATTGTACCTTTATTGATACAGATAATAATTGTAGGAAGGTCAAAGAACAATCACATTGATAGCTTGATTAGGAAGGTCAAAGAACAATCACATTGATAGCTTGATTAAGAAGGTATTTGCTATGTTAATTTAGGGAGAATTGGTGTTCTTACCATAGTGATTCTTTTTATCTAGGAACGTTGTTTCTCTATTCTTTTATGTCTGTTAATAGAGTTTAATAGTTTCTTTCAAATATGTTCTATATATTTCCTTTAAATTTATTGCTAAATGTTTTATATTTTGGTATATTTATATTTTTCCCTCATATCTTGATAGCTTCTATTTTATATACTTTCTTAAAATGTCATTTTGTAACTGGCTTCCTTAATTGTCACTGTTGTTAACAAGTTTTCAATGGATTTTGTGTTAGTTTCCAGCAATCATGTCAAATTACTATAATTGTTCCTTTTTCTTTCCTATTAGTGTTCAGGGGATCATCTTCAATCTTGGGAATTAGAAACTCTGAAATCTTGATGTAAGTAAAAAATTCAGAGACTAGACTTGTCTGGTAATATCTTAAGAATATGCAATGAATTTAGGACATCTGTTGTCATTATCTGCTATATTTCCTGAATATGGAAAATGCTACACTTCTAGATTACTTTCTAAAACTGAGGTATCATTTACACCTATCGAAATGCACAGATATTAATTATATAGTTCTGTGAGTTACATATATTCGTGTGAGCACCACAATAAAAAAAATAGAACATTTGTATCATGCCAGAAGGTTCTTCCACACATAGGCAACCACTGTTCTAATGTCTACCACTACAGATTAATTTTGCCTGTTTTACTATTTCATGTAAATGGAATCATATGGTATGTCATTTTTGGTTTTGGCTTATTTTTTAAATATACTGTTTCTGAGATTCAACCAGATTGTCTCACATATCAGCTCCTTCCTTTTTATTGCCAAGTAGTGTTCTATTGTGTAACTATATCAAATTTTTTAATTCATTCTTCTGTGGGTGAACATTTGTGTTGTTTATAAATTTTTTATTATTATAAATATAGCTGCAGTAAATATTTCTGGACAACTCTTTAGGATGCCTGTTGTCATTATTTGAAAATATGTTCAAAACAATGAACATGTTTTCATTTCTTTTAGGTAAATATCTAAGGGTGGAAATCCTGGGTCATAGAGTAGGTATATATTTAACTTTATTTAAAAACTCCAGTTGCCCACAGTCTTTGTGCTAAATTTTACAACATTTTAATTCGGTAAATTTGAAAGTTACAGAAAAGTTGCAAAAAATAGTGCAACACATTCATGTACACCCTTTAAATGTAAGAGTGTACACCCTTACATTTAAATGTACACCCTTTAAAACTTAAACTATTGATTTTCATCAATTTACTATTCTTTGAAACCATTAGTAAATTGGTTAAATTTTGGTAACTCTTTTTTTTTTTTTTTTAATTTATTTATTATTATTATACTTTAAGTTGTAGGGTACATGTGCATAACGTGCAGGTTTGTTACATATGTATACTTGTGCCATGTTGGTCTGCTGGACCCATCAACTCATCATTTACATCAGGTATAACTCCCAATGCAATCCCTCCCCCCTCCCCCCTCCCCATGATAGGCCCCGGTGTGTGATGTTCCCCTTCCTGAGTCCAAGTGATCTCATTGTTCAGTTCCCACCTATGAGAGAGAACATGCGGTGTTTGGTTTTCTGTTCTTGTGATACTTTGCTAAGAATGATGGTTTCCAGCTGCATCCATGTCCCTACAAAGGACACAAACTCATCGTTTTTTATGGCTGCATAGTATTCCATGGTGTATATGTGCCACATTTTCTTAATCCAATCTGTCACTGATGGACATTTGGGTTGATTCCAAGTCTTTGCTATTGTGAATAGTGCTGCAATAAACATACGTGTGCATGTGTCTTTATAGCAGCATAATTTATAATCCTTTGGGTATATCCCCAGTAATGGGATGGCTGGGTCATATGGTACATCTAGTTCTAGATCCTTGAGGAATCGCCATACTGTTTTCCATAATGGTTGAACGAGTTTACAATCCCACCAACAGTGTAAAAGTGTTCCTATTTCTCCACATCCTCTCCAGCACCTGTTGTTTCCTGACTTTTGAATGATCGCCATTCTAACTGGTGTGAGATGGTATCTCATTGTGGTTTTGATTTGCATTTCTCTGATGGCCAGTGATGATGAGCATTTTTTCATGTGTCTGTTGGCTGTATGAATGTCTTCTTTTGAGAAATGTCTGTTCATGTCCTTTGCCCACTTTTTGATGGGGTTGTTTCTTTTTTTCTTGTAAATTTGTTTGAGTTCTTTGTAGGTTCTGGATGTTAGCCCTTTGTCAGATGAGTAGATTGCAAAAATTTTCTCCCATTCTGTAGGTTGCCTGTTCACTCTGATGGTAGTTTCTTTTGCTGTGCAGAAGCTCTTTAGTTTCATTAGATCCCATTTGTCAATTTTGGCTTTTGCTGCCGTTGCTTTTGGTGTTTTAGACATGAAGTCCTTGCCCGTGCCTATGTCCTGAATGGTACTACCTAGGTTTTCTTCTAAGGTTTTTATGGTTTTAGGTCTAACATTAAAGTCTCTAATCCATCTTGA